>NW_027510695.1:0-31535 GCF_048772815.1 Callospermophilus lateralis
AGGAGAAAACAGAGTGAAACCTAAAAATTCAAACTTTTACTGGAAACGAATGCTTCAACCTAGAAGAATAAAAATTGGGCAGCCAAGTGGGATTAGTGAACTGATCATTACCACCAAGTATGATCAAGATTGGTGAAAAAATATTTGCTGAGATTTCAGCAAACTAGTAGTTTTTTGGAAGCTTGGCAACCCCTTTCAAACGAAAGTGTTTTTCGAAAGTCTCTGCATGGGATACTTCAAGAGGAAACAAACCATAGAGATAGAACTTAGAACTACTTCATTTGGTCAAGTTTCAAGGAGCTAGCACAAACCGTGTTTGATTTAGAGTTTCAAACACATCTATCTATATAGCAGAAAACAGAGTGAAACCTAAAAATTCAAAGTGTTACTTGAAACGAACGCTTGAACCTAGAAGAGTGAAAATTGGGCAGCCAAGTGGGCTTAGTGAACTGATCATTACCACCAAGTATCATCAAGTTTTGGTGAAAAAATGTTTGCTGAGATTTCAGCAAACTAGTAGTTTTTTGGAAGCTTTGCAACCCCTTTCCAATGAAAGTGTTTTTCGCCAGTCTCTGCATGGGGTACATTAATAGGAAACAAACCATACAGATAGAACTTAGAACTACTTGATTTGGTCAAGTTTCAAGGAGCTAGCTCAAACCGTGTTTGATTTAGAATTCCAAACACAGCTATCTATGCAGGAGAAAACAGAGTGAAACCTAAAATTTCAAACTGTTACTCTAAACGAATGCTTCAACCTAGAAAAATAAAAATTGGGCAGCCAAGTGGCTTAGTGAACTGATCATTACCACCAAGTATCATCAAGATTTGGTGAAAAAATGTTTGCTGAAATTTCAGCAAACTAGTTGTTTTTTGGATGCTTGGCAACCCCTTTCAAACGAAAGTGTTTTTCGCCAGTCTCTGCATGGTGTACTTCAAAGGAAACAAATCATAGAGATAGAACTTAGAACTACTTCATTTGGTCAAGTTTCAAGGAGCTAGCACAAACCGTGTTTGATTGAGAATTCCAAACACAGCTATCTATGTAGGAGAAAACAGAGTGAAACCTAAAATTTCAAAGTGTTACTGGAACGAACGCTTGAACCTAGAAGAGTGAAAATTGGGCAGCCAAGTGGGCTTAGTGAACTGATCATTACCACCAAGTTTCATCAAGATTTGGGTGAAAAAATATTTGCTGAGATTTCAGCAAACTAGTAGTTTTTTAAAAGCTTGGCAACCCCTTTCTAACGAAAGTGTATTTCGCCAGTCTCTGCATGGGATACTTCAAGAGGAAAAAAACCATAGAGATAGAACTTAGAACTACTTCATTTGGTCAAGTTTCAAGGAGCTAGCACAAACCGTGTTTGATTTAGAGTTTCAAACACATCTATCTATATAGCAGAAAACAGAGTGAAACCTAAAAATTCAAAGTGTTACTGGAAACGAACGCTTGTACCTAGAAGAGTGAAAATTGGGCAGCCAAGTGGGCTTAGTGAACTGATCATTACCACCAAGTATCATCAAGTTTTGGTGAAAAAATGTTTGCTGAGAATTCAGCAAACTAGTAGTTTTCTGGAAGCTTTGCAACCCCTTTCCAATGAAAGTGTTTTTCGCCAGTCTCTGCATGGGGTACTTCAAGAGGAAACAAACCATACAGATAGAACTTAGAACTACTTGATTTGGTCAAGTTTCAAGGAGCTAGCTCAAACCGTGTTTGATTTAGAATTCCAAACACAGCTATCTATGCAGGAGAAAACAGAGTGAAACCTAAAATTTCAAACTGTTACTGGAAACGAATGCTTCAACCTAGAAAAATAAAAATTGGTCAGCCAAGTGGGCTTAGTGAACTGATCATTACCACCAAGTATCATCAAGATTTGGTGAAAAAATGTTTGCTGAGATTTCAGCAAACTAGTAGTTTTTTGAAAGCTTGGCAACCCCTTTCAAACGAAATTGTTTTTCGCCAGTCTCTGCATGGGGTACTTCAAGAGGAAACAAACCATAGAGATAGAACTTAGAACTACTTCATTTGGTCAAGTTTCAAGGAGCTAGCACAAACCGTGTTTGATTTTGAATTCAAAACACAGCTATCTATGTAGGAGAAAACAGAGCCAAACCTAAAAATTCAAAGTGTTACTGGAAACGAACGCTTGAACCTAGAAGAGTGAAAATTGGGCAGCCAAGAGTGCTTAGTGAACTGATCATTACCACCAAGTATCAACAAGTTTTGGTGAAAAAATGTTTGCTGAGATTTCTGCAAACTAGTAGTTTTTTGGAACCTTGGCAACCCCTTTCAAACGAAAGTGTTTTTCGCCAGTCTCTGCATGGGGTACTTCAAGAGGAAACAAACCATAGAGATAGAACTTAGAACTACTTCATTTGGTCAAGTTTCAAGGAGCTAGCACAAACCGTGTTTGATTTAGAGTTTCAAACACATCTATCTATACAGCAGAAAACAGAGTGAAACCTAAAAATTCAAATTGTTACTGGAAACGAAAGCTTGAACCTAGAAGAGTGAAAATTGGGCAGCCAAGTGGGCTTATTGAACTGATCATTACTACCAAGTATCATCAAGTTTAGGTGAAAAAATGATTGCTGAGATTTCAGCAAACTACTAGTTTTTTGGAAGCTTGGCAACCCCTTTCAAACGAAAGTGTTTTTCGCCAGTCTCTGCATGGGATACTTCAAGAGGAAACAAACCACAGGGATAGAACTTAGAACTACTTCATTTGGTCAAGTTTCAAGGAGCTAGCACAAACCGTGTTTGATTTAGAATTCCAAACACAGCTATCTATGTAGGAGAAAACAGAGTAAAACCTAAAAATTCAAACTGTTACTGGAAACGAACGCTTGAACCTAGAAGAATAAAAATTGGGCAGCCAAGTGGGATTAGTGAACTGATCATTACCAAAAAGTATCATCAAGATTTGGTGAAAAAATGTTTGCGGAGATTTCAGCAAAGTAGTAGTTTTTTGGAAGCTTGGCAACCCCTTTCAAACGAAAGTGTTTTTGGCCAGTCTCTGCATGAGGTACTTCAAGAGGAAAAACCATAGAGATAGAACTTAGAACTACTTCATTTGGTCAAGTTTCAAGGAGCTAGCACAAACCGTGTTTGATTTAGAATTCCAAACACAGCTATCTATGTAGGAGAAAACAGAGTGAAACCTAAAAATTCAAAGTGTTACTGGAAACGAACGCTTGAACATAGAAGAGTGAAAATTGGGCAGCCAAGTGGGCTTAGTGAACTGATCATTACCACCAAGTATCATCAATATTTGGTGAAAAAAATGTTTGCTGAGATTTCAGCAAACTAGTAGTTTTTTGGAAGCTTGGCAACCCCTTTCAAACGAAAGTGCTTTTCGCCAATCTCTGCATGGTGTACTTCAAGAGGAAACAAACCATAGAGATAGAACTTAGAACTACTACATTTGGTCAAGTTTCAAGGAGCTAGCACAAACCGTGTTTGATTTAGAATTCCAAACACAGCTATCTATGTAGGAGAAAACAGAGTGAAACCTAAAAATTCAAACTGTTACTGGAAACGAACGCTTTAACCTAGAAGAATAAAAATTAGGCAGCCAAGTGCGATTAGTGAACTGATCATTACCACCAAGTATCATCATTATTTGGTGAAAAAATGTTTGCTGAGATTTCAGCAAACTAGTCGTTTTTTGGAAGCTTGGCAACCCCTTTCAAACGAAAGTGTTTTTCGCCAGTCTCTGCATGGGGTACTTCAAGTGGAAACAAACCATAGAGATAGAACTTAGAACTACTTTCTTTTGTCAAGTTTCAAGGAGCTAGCACAAACCGTGTTTGATTTAGAATTCCAAACACAGCTATCTATGTAGGAGAAAACAGAGTCAAACCTAAAAATTCAAAGTGTTACTGGAAACGAACGCTTGAACCTAGAAGAGTGAAAATTGGGCAGCCAAGAGTGCTTAGTGAAATGATCATTACCACCAAGTATCAACAAGATTTGGTGAAAAAATGTTTGCTGAGATTTCAGCAAACTAGTAGTTTTTTGGAAGCTTGGCAACCCCTTTCAAACGAAAGTGTTTTTCGCCAGTCTCTGCATGGGGTACTTCAAGAGGAAAACAAACCATAGAGATAGAACTTAGAACTACTTCATTTGGTCAAGTTTCAAGGAGCTAGCACAAACCGTGTTTGATTTAGAGTTTCAAACACATCTATCTATACAGCAGAAAACAGAGTGAAACCTAAAAATTCAAATTGTTACTGGAAACGAAAGCTTGAACCTAGAAGAGTGAAAATTGGGCAGCCAAGTGGGCTTATTGAACTGATCATTACTACCAAGTATCATCAAGTTTAGGTGAAAAAATGATTGCTGAGATTTCAGCAAACTAGTAGTTTTTTGGAAGCTTGGCAACCCCTTTCAAACGAAAGTGTTTTTCGCCAGTCTCTGCATGGGATACTTCAAGAGGAAACAAACCACAGGGATAGAACCTAGAACTACTACATTTGGTCAAGTTTCAAGGAGCTAGCACAAACCGTGTTTGATTTAGAATTCCAAACACAGCTATCTATGTAGGAGAAAACAGAGTGAAACCTAAAAATTCAAACTGTTACTGGAAACAAACGCTTGAACCTAGAAGAATAAAAATTGGGCAGCCAAGTGGGATTAGTGAACTGATCATTACCAAAAAGTATCATCAAGTTTGGTGAAAAAATGTTTGCTGAGATTTCAGCAAAGTAGTAGTTTTTTGGAAGCTTGGCAACCCTTTCAAACGAAAGTGTTTTTGGCAAGTCTCTGCATGAGGTACTTCAAGAGGAAAAACCATAGAGATAGAACTTAGAACTACTTCATTTGGTCAAGTTTCAAGGAGCTAGCACAAACCGTGTTTGATTTAGAATTCCAAACACAGCTATCTATGTAGGAGAAAACAGAGTGAAACCTAAAAATTCAAAGTGTTACTGGAAAAGATGCTTGAACCTAGAAGAGTGAAAATTGGGCAGCCAAGCGTGCTTAGTGAACTGATCATTACCACCAAGTATCATCCAGATTTGGTGAAAAAATGTTTGCTGAGATTTCAGCAAACTAGTAGTTTTTTGGAAGCTTGGCAACCCCTTTCAAACGAAAGTGCTTTTCGCCAGTCTCTGCATGGGGTACTTCAAGAGGAAACAAACCATAGAGATAGAATTTAAAACTACTTCATTTGGTCAAGTTTCAAGGAGCTAGCAAAAATCGTGTTTCATTTAGAATTCCAAACACAGCTATCTATGTAGGAGAAAACAGAGTGAAACCTAAAAATTCAAACTTTTACTGGAAACGTATGCTTCAACCTAGAAGAATAAAAATTGGGCAGCCAAGTGGGATTAGTGAACTGATCATTACCACCAAGTATGATCAAGATTTGGTGAAAAAATATTTGCTGAGATTTCAGCAAACTAGTAGTTTTTTGAAAGCTTGGCAACCCCTTTCAAACGAAAGTGTTTTTCGCCAGTCTCTGCATGGGGTACTTCAAGAGGAAATAAACCATAGAGATAGAACTTAGAACTACTTCATTTGGTCAAGTTTCAAGGAGCTAGCACAAACCGTGTTTGATTTAGAATTCCAAACACAGCTATCTATGTAGGAGAAAACAGAGTCAAACCTAAAAATTCAAAGTGTTACTGGAAACGAACGCTTGAACCTAGAAGAGTGAAAATTGGGCAGCCAAGTGGGCTTAGTGAACTGATCATTACCACCAAGTATCAACAAGATTTGGTGAAAAAATGTTTGCTGAGATTTCTGCAAACTAGTAGTTTTTTGGAACCTTGGCAACCCCTTTCAAACGAAAGTGTTTTTCGCCAGTCTCTGCATGGGGTACTTCAAGAGGAAACAAACCATAGAGATAGAACTTAGAACTACTTCATTTGGTCAAGTTTCAAGGAGCTAGCACAAACCGTGTTTGATTTAGAGTTTCAAACACATCTATCTATACAGCAGAAAACAGAGTGAAACCTAAAAATTCAAATTGTTACTGGAAACGAAAGCTTGAACCTAGAAGAATAAAAATTGGGCAGCCAGGTGGGACTAGTGAACTGATCATTACCACCAAGTATCATCAAGATTTGGTGAAAAAATGTTTGCTGAGATTTCAGCAAACTAGTAGTTTTTTGGAAGCTTGGCAACCGCTTTCAAACGAAAGTGTTTTTCGCCAGTCTCTGCATGGGGTACTTCAAGAGGAAACAAACCATAGAGATAGAACTTAGAACTACTTCATTTGGTCAAGTTTCAAGGAGCTAGCACAAACCGTGTTTGATTTAGAATTCCAAACACAGCTATCTATGTAGGAGAAAACAGAGTGAAACCTAAAAATTCAAACTGTTACTGGAAACGAATGCTTCAACCTAGAAGAATAAATATTGGGCAGCCAAGTGGGCTTAGTGAACTGATCATTACCACCAAGTATCATCAAGATTTGGTGAAAAAATGTTTGCTGAGATTTCAGCAAACTAGTAGTTTTTTTGGAAGCTTGGCAACCCCTTTCAAACGAAAGTGTTTTTCGCCAGTCTCTGCATGGTGTACTTCAAGAGGAAACAAACCATAGAGATAGAACTTAGAACTACTTCATTTGGTCAAGTTTCAAGGAGCTCGCACAAACCGTGTTTGATTTAGAATTCCAAACACAGCTATCTATGTAGGAGAAAACAGAGTGAAACCTAAAAATTCAAACTTTTACTGGAAACGAATGCTTCAACCTAGAAGAATAAAAATTGGGCAGCCAAGTGGGATTAGTGAACTGATCATTACCACCAAGTATGATCAAGATTTGGTGAAAAAATATTTGCTGAGATTTCAGCAAACTAGTAGTTTTTTGGAAGCTTGGCAACCCCTTTCAAACGAAAGTGTTTTTCGAAAGTCTCTGCATGGGATACTTCAAGAGGAAACAAACCATAGAGATAGAACTTAGAACTACTTCATTTGGTCAAGTTTCAAGGAGCTAGCACAAACCGTGTTTGATTTAGAGTTTCAAACACATCTATCTATATAGCAGAAAACAGAGTGAAACCTAAAAATTCAAAGTGTTACTTGAAACGAACGCTTGAACCTAGAAGAGTGAAAATTGGGCAGCCAAGTGGGCTTAGTGAACTGATCATTACCACCAAGTATCATCAAGTTTTGGTGAAAAAATGTTTGCGGAGATTTCAGCAAACTAGTAGTTTTTTGGAAGCTTTGCAACCCCTTTCCAATGAAAGTGTTTTTCGCCAGTCTCTGCATGGGGTACATTAATAGGAAACAAACCATACAGATAGAACTTAGAACTACTTGATTTGGTCAAGTTTCAAGGAGCTAGCTCAAACCGTGTTTGATTTAGAATTCCAAACACAGCTATCTATGCAGGAGAAAACAGAGTGAAACCTAAAATTTCAAACTGTTACTCTAAACGAATGCTTCAACCTAGAAAAATAAAAATTGGGCAGCCAAGTGGGCTTAGTGAACTGATCATTACCACCAAGTATCATCAAGATTTGGTGAAAAAATGTTTGCTGAAATTTCAGCAAACTAGTTGTTTTTTGGATGCTTGGCAACCCCTTTCAAACGAAAGTGTTTTTCGCCAGTCTCTGCATGGTGTACTTCAAAGGAAACAAATCATAGAGATAGAACTTAGAACTACTTCATTTGGTCAAGTTTCAAGGAGCTAGCACAAACCGTGTTTGATTGAGAATTCCAAACACAGCTATCTATGTAGGAGAAAACAGAGTGAAACCTAAAAATTCAAAGTGTTACTGGAAACGAACGCTTGAACCTAGAAGAGTGAAAATTGGGCAGCCAAGTGGGCTTAGTGAACTGATCATTACCACCAAGTTTCATCAAGATTTGGTGAAAAAATATTTGCTGAGATTTCAGCAAACTAGTAGTTTTTTAAAAGCTTGGCAACCCCTTTCTAACGAAAGTGTATTTCGCCAGTCTCTGCATGGGATACTTCAAGAGGAAACAAACCATAGAGATAGAACTTAGAACTACTTCATTTGGTCAAGTTTCAAGGAGCTAGCACAAACCGTGTTTGATTTAGAGTTTCAAACACATCTATCTATATAGCAGAAAACAGAGTGAAACCTAAAATTTCAAACTGTTACTGGAAACGAATGCTTCAACCTAGAAAAATAAAAATTGGTCAGCCAAGTGGGCTTAGTGAACTGATCATTACCACCAAGTATCATCAAGATTTGGTGAAAAAATGTTTGCTGAGATTTCAGCAAACTAGTAGTTTTTTTGGAAGCTTGGCAACCCCTTTCAAACGAAAGTGTTTTTCGCCAGTCTCTGCATGAGGTACTTCAAGAGGAAACAAACCATAGAGATAGAACTTAGAACTACTTCATTTGGTCAAGTTTCAAGGAGCTAGCACAAACCGTGTTTGATTTAGAATTCCAAACACAGCTATCTTTGTAGGAGAAAACAGAGTGAAACCTAAAAATTCAAAGTGTTACTGGAAACGAACGCTTGAACCTAGAAGAGTGACAATTGGGCAGCCAAGATTGCTTAGTGAACTGATCATTACCACCAAGTATCATCAAGATTTGGTGAAAAAATATTTGCTGAGATTTCAGCAAACTAGTAGTTTTTTGGAAGCTTGGCAACCCCTTTCAAATGAAAGTGGTTTTCGCCAGTCTCTGCATGGTGTACTTCAAGAGGAAACAAACCATAGAGATGGAACTTAGAACTACTTCATTTAGTCAAGTTTCAAGGAGCTAGCACAAACCGTGTTTGATTTAGAATTCCAAACACAGCTATCTATGTAGGAGAAAACAGAGCGAAACCTAAAAATTCAAACTGTTACTGGAAACGAACGCTTGAACCTAGAAGAATAAAAATTGGGCAGCCAAGTGGAATTAGTGAACTGATCATTACCACCAAGTATCATCAATATTTGGTGAAAAAATGTTTGCTGAGATTTCAGCAAACTAGTAGTATTTTGGATGCTTGGCAACCCCTTTCAAACGAAAGTGCTTTTCGCCAGTCTCTGCATGGTGTACTTCAAGAGGAAACAAACCATAGAGATAGAACTTAGAACTACTTCATTTAGTCAAGTTTCAAGGAGCTAGCACAAACCGTGTTTGATTTAGAATTCCAAACACAGCTATCTATGTAGGAGAAAACAGAGCGAAACCTAAAAATTCAAACTGTTACTGGAAACGAACGCTTGAACCTAGAAGAATAAAAATTGGGCAGCCAAGTGGAATTAGTGAACTGATCATTACCACCAAGTATCATCAAGATTTGGTGAAAAAATGTTTGCTGAGATTTCAGCAAAGTAGTAGTTTTTTGAAAGCTTGGCAACCCCTTTCAAACGAAAGTGCTTTTCGCCAGTATCTGCATGGGGTACTTCAAGAGGAAACAAACCGTAGAGATAGAATTTAGAACTACTTCATTTGGTCAAGTTTCATGGAGCTAGCACAAACCGTGTTTGATTTAGTTTCAAACACATCTATCTATATAGCAGAAAACAGAGTGAAACCTAAAAATTCAAAGTGTTACTTGAAACGAACGCTTGAACCTTGAAGAGTGAAAATTGGCAGCCAACTGGGCTTAGTGAACTGATCATTACCACCAAGTTTCATCAAGTTTTGGTGAAAAAATGTTTGCTGAGATTTCAGCAAACTAGTAGTTTTTTGGAAGCTTTGCAACCCCTTTCCAATGAAACTGTTTTTCGCCAGTCTCTGCATGGGGTACTTTAATAGGAAACAAACCATACAGATAGAACTTAAAACTACTTGATTTGGTCAAGTTTCAAGGAGCTAGCTCAAACCATGTTTGATTTAGAATTCCAAACACAGCTATCTATGCAGGAGAAAACAGAGTGAAACCTAAAATTTCAAACTGTTACTGAAAACGAATGCTTCAACCTAGAAAAATAAAAATTGGGCAGCCAAGTGGGCTTAGTGAACTGATCATTACCACCAAGTACCATCAAGATTTGGTGAAAAAATGTTTGCTGAGATTTCAGCAAACTAGTAGTTTTTTTGGAAGCTTGGCAACCCCTTCAAACGAAAGTGTTTTTCGCCAGTCTCTGCATGGTGTACTTCAAAGGAAACAAACCATAGAGATAGAACTTAGAACTACTTCATTTGGTCAAGTTTCAAGGAGCTAGCACAAACCGTGTTTGAATTAGAATTCCAAACACAGCTATCTATGTAGGAGAAAACAGACTGAAACCTAAAATTTCAAAGTGTTACTGGAAACGAACGCTTGAACCTAGAAGAGTGAAAATTGGGCAGCCAAGTGGGCTTAGTGAACTGATCATTACCACCAAGTATCATCAAGATTTGGTGAAAAAATGTTTGCTGAGATTTCAGCAAACTAGTAGTTTTTTGGAAGCTTGGCAACCCCTTTCAAACGAAAGTGCTTTTCGCCAATCTCTGCATGGTGTACTTCAAGAGGAAACAAACCATAGAGATAGAACTTAGAACTACTACATTTGGTCAAGTTTCAAGGAGCTAGCACAAACCGTGTTTGATTTAGAATTCCAAACACAGCTATCTATGTAGGAGAAAACAGAGTGAAACCTAAAAATTCAAACTGTTACTGGAAACGAACGCTTGAACCTAGAAGAATAAAAATTAGGCAGCCAAGTGCGATTATTGAACTGACAATTACCACCATGTATCATCAAGATTGGTGAAAAAATGTTTGCTGAGATTTCAGCAAACTAGTAGTTTTTTGGAAGCTTGGCAACCCCTTTCAAACGAAAGTGTTTTTCGCCAGTCTCTGCATGGGGTACTTCAAGAGGAAACAAACCATAGAGATAGAACTTAGAACTACTTCATTTTGTCAAGTTTCAAGGAGCTGGCACAAACCGTGTTTGATTTAGAATTCCAAACACAGCTATCTATGTATGAGAAAACAGAGTGAAACCTAAAAATTCAAAGTGTTACTGGAAACGAATGCTTGAACCTCGAAGAGTGAAAATTGGGCAGCCAAGAGTGCTTAGTGAACTGATCATTACCACCAAGTATCATCAAGATTTTTTGAAAAAGTGTTTGCTGAGATTTCAGCAAACTAGTAGTTTTTTGGAAGCTTGGCAACCCCTTTCAAACGAAAGTGCTTTTCGCCAGTCTCTGCATGGGGTACTTCAAGAGGAAACAAACCATAAGATAGAATTTAGAACTACTTCATTTGGTCAAGTTTCAAGGAGCTAGCACAAACCGTGTTTGATTTAGAATTCCAAACACAGCTCTCTATGTAGGAGAAAACAGAGTGAAACCTAAAAATTCAAACTTTTACTGGAAACGAATGCTTCAACCTAGAAGAATAAAAATTGGGCAGCCAAGTGGGATTAGTGAACTGATCATTACCACCAAGTATGATCAAGATTTGGTGAAAAAATATTTGCTGAGATTTCAGCAAACTAGTAGTTTTTTGGAAGCTTGGCAACCCCTTTCAAACGAAAGTGTTTTTCGAAAGTCTCTGCATGGGATACTTCAAGAGGAAACAAACCATAGAGATAGAACTTAGAACTACTTCATTTGGTCAAGTTTCAAGGAGCTAGCACAAACCGTGTTTGATTTAGAGTTTCAAACACATCTATCTATATAGCAGAAAACAGAGTGAAACCTAAAAATTCAAAGTGTTACTTGAAACGAACGCTTGAACCTAGAAGAGTGAAAATTGGGCAGCCAAGTGGGCTTAGTGAACTGATCATTACCACCAAGTATCATCAAGTTTTGGTGAAAAAATGTTTGCTGAGATTTCAGCAAACTAGTAGTTTTTTGGAAGCTTTGCAACCCCTTTCCAATGAAAGTGTTTTTCGCCAGTCTCTGCATGGGGTACATTAATAGGAAACAAACCATACAGATAGAACTTAGAACTACTTGATTTGGTCAAGTTTCAAGGAGCTAGCTCAAACCGTGTTTGATTTAGAATTCCAAACACAGCTATCTATGTAGGAGAAAACAGAGTGAAACCTAAAAATTCAAAGTTTTACTGGAAACGAACGCTTGAACCTAGAAGAATAAAAATTGGGCAGCCAAGTGGGATTAGTGAACTGATCATTACCACCAAGTATCATCAAGATTTGGTAAAAAAATGTTTGCTGAGATTTCAGCAAAGTAGTAGTTTTTTGGAAGCTTGGCAACCCCTTTCAAACGAAAGTGTTTTTCGCCAGTCTCTGCATGGGGTACTTCAAGAGGACAAAACCATAGAGATAGAACTTAGAACTACTTCATTTGGTCAAGTTTCAAGAAGTTAGCACAAACCGTGTTTGATTTAGAATTCCAAACACAGCTATCTATGTAGGAGAAAACAGAGTGAAACCTAAAAATTCAAAGTGTTACTGGAAACGAACGCTTGAACCTAGAATAGTGAAAATTGGGCAGCCAACTGGGCTTAGTGAACTGAAAATTACCACCAAGTATCATCAAGATTTGGTTAAAAAATGTTTGCTGATATTTCAACAAACTAGTAGTTTTTTGGAAGTTTGGCAACCCCTTTCAAACGAAAGTGTTTTTCGCCAGTCTCTGCATGGTGTACTTCAAGAGGAAACAAACCATAGAGATAGAACTTAGAACTACTTCATTTGGTCAAGTTTCAAGGAGCTAGCACAAACCGTGTTTGATTTAGAATTCCAAACACAGCTATCTATGTAGGAGAAAAGAGAGTGAAACCTAAAAATTCAAACTGTTACTGGAAAAGAATGTTTGAACCTAGAAGAATAAAAATTGGGCAGCCAAGTGGGACTAGTGAACTGATCATTACCACCAAGTATCATCAAGATTTGGTGAAAAAATGTTTGCTGAGAATCAGCAAACTAGTAGTTTTTTGGAAGCTTGGCAACCCCTTTCAAACGAAAGTGCTTTTCGCCAATCTCTGCATGGTGTACTTCAAGAGGAAACAAACCATAGAGATAGAACTCAGAACTACTACATTTGGTCAAGTTTCAAGGAGCTAGCACAAACCGTGTTTGATTTAGAATTCCAAACACAGCTATCTATGTAGGAGAAAACAGAGTGAAACCTAAAAATTCAAACTGTTACTGGAAACGAATGCTTCAACCTAGAAAAATAAAAATTGGGCAGCCAAGTGGGCTTAGTGAACTGATCATTACCACCAAGTATCATCAAGATTTGGTGAAAAAATGTTTGCTGAGATTTCAGCAAACTAGTAGTTTTTTTGGAAGCTTGGCAACCCCTTTCAAACGAAAGTGTTTTTCGCCAGTCTCTGCATGGTGTACTTCAAGAGGAAACAAACCATAGAGATAGAACTTAGAACTACTTCATTTGGTCAAGTTTCAAGGAGCTAGCACAAACCGTGTTTGATTTAGAATTCCCAACACAGCTATCTTTGTAGGAGAAAACAGAGTGAAACCTAAAAATTCAAAGTGTTACTGGAAACGAACGCTTGAACCTAGAAGAGTGACAATTGGGCAGCCAAGAGTGCTTAGTGAACTGATCATTACCACCAAGTATCATCAAGATTTGGTGAAAAAATGTTTGCTGAGATTTCAGCAAACTAGTAGTTTTTTGGAAGCTTGGCAACCCCTTTCAAACGAAAGTGGTTTTCGCCAGTCTCTGCATGGTGTACTTCAAGAGGAAACAAACCATAGAGATGGAACTTAGAACTACTTCATTTAGTCAAGTTTCAAGGAGCTAGCACAAACCGTGTTTGATTTAGAATTCCAAACACAGCTATCTATGTAGGAGAAAACAGAGCGAAACCTAAAAATTCAAACTGTTACTGGAAACGAACGCTTGAACCTAGAAGAATAAAAATTGGGCAGCCAAGTGGAATTAGTGAACTGATCATTACCACCAAGTATCATCAAGATTTGGTGAAAAAATGTTTGCTGAGATTTCAGCAAACTAGTAGTATTTTGGAAGCTTGGCAACCCCTTTCAAACGAAAGTGCTTTTCGCCAGTCTCTGCATGGTGTACTTCAAGAGGAAACAAACCATAGAGATAGAACTTAGAACTACTTCATTTAGTCAAGTTTCAAGGAGCTAGCACAAACCGTGTTTGATTTAGAATTCCAAACACAGCTATCTATGTAGGAGAAAACAGAGTGAAACCTAAAAATTCAAACTGTTACTGGAAACGAACGCTTGAACCTAGAAGAATAAAAATTGGGCAGCCAAGTGGAATTAGTGAACTGATCATTACCACCAAGTATCATCAAGATTTGGTGAAAAAATGTTTGCTGAGATTTCAGCAAAGTAGTAGTTTTTTGGAAGCTTGGCAACCCCTTTCAAACGAAAGTGCTTTTTGCCAGTCTCTGCATGGGGTACTTCAAGAGGAAACAAACCGTAGAGATAGAATTTAGAACTACTTCATTTGGTCAAGTTTCAAGGAGCTAGCACAAACCGTGTTTGATTTAGAATTCCAAACACAGCTATCTATGTAGGAGAAAACAGAGTGAAACCTAAAAATTCAAACTGTTACTGGAAACGAATGCTTCAACCTAGGAGAATAAAAATTGGGCAGCCAAGTGGGATTAGTGAACTGATCATTACCACCAAGTATCATCAAGATTTGGTGAAAAAATGTTTGCTGAGATTTCAGCAAACTAGTAGTTTTTTGGAAGCTTGGCAACCCCTTTCAAACGAAAGTGTTTTTCGCCAGTCTCTGCATGGTTTACTTTAAGAGGAAACAAACCATAGAGTTAGAACTTAGAACTACTTCATTTGGTCAAGTTTCATGGAGCTAGCACAAACCGTGTTTGATTTAGTGTTTCAAACACATCTATCTATATAGCAGAAAACAGAGTGAAACCTAAAAATTCAAAGTGTTACTGGAAACGAACGCTTGAACCTAGAATGTAGTCAGCCATTGTTGTAGATTGTGGCCGCCATTAGCAGATGGCGCTGGTTTCCACTGTGGCCTGTGATAAGCAAATTCTTTTGTGGAGAGTTGGCACGCTATCCCTTGCAACCCTATAAGAAAGATCCACGCGGCGGCTTAAGGTTGGTACGTGGGGGGCTTTATTATGCTGTGCTTGGGCTCTCGGGGAGGAAGGGAAAGGAAGGTCACTAAAAGATACTTTAATCAAGGCCTGAATAAACTGCTGAAAGAAGATTCCTGAGTTGCTTCTTCCTTGCGGGCAAGGGGTCACGACAAGTGTTGCTGAAAACCCGGGAACCAGAACTTTCAGCAGTCAGGGGTGGTGCACCAATTAGTCCCAGGTAAGTTGGGACCCGCAGGTAAAGCGGAGATCAGTCCCAGATTAATTGGGACCCGCGGTTAAAGCGGAGATTAGTCCTACGTAATTGGGACCCGCTGTCAAAGCGGCAGCTCCTCTGTAAAGCCAGAGAGAGCATTAAATCTTATTTCAGCTGCACTGTGTACTTTTGCTCTTACTTTCACTCTTTTTTTGTGTGTGTCTTTTGTTGTGTCATGGGTGCCGTATCTTCAAGTCCGCATCTCCTGGCCCTAGATAACCTGTTATGTTCCAAGGGCCTAAAAGTGAAACGTAGTACTTTACAGAGATTTTTACAGAAGGCAGATATTGTTGCCCCGTGGTTCGCATTTTCTGGCAGCCTTACTATACCTAGCTGGGATAAGTTAGGCACAGACCTTTACTTTGCTTCTGAGCAGGGCATATTAGAGGGTGGGGTGATACCCCTTTGGAAGATGATCCGTAGTTGCCTCGCAGATAGCAGATGTCAGGAAGCACTTACTAAAGGACAAGAAGTTTTAGAGCAATTACATGAAGAAAGATCAGAAATGGCAGGCAGTGAGGTATTTCAGGAGGGTGGGAGTGTGCGGAGCAAGAAACAGGGGAGGAAACAATTATCTCCGGCAGGCAGTGACGTATTTCAGGAGGATGGCAGTGTGCGGAGCGAGAAACAGGGGAGGAGGTGATTGTCTCTGGCACGGAGTGAAATATTTCAGGAGGAGGGGAATGTGCAGAGCGAGAAACGGGGGAGGAAACGCTTGTATCCAGATCTCAGTAAACTGCGCACACTCCCATGCAAAAGTGGGTCAGAAGAGGAGGAGGATGAACAGGAGGAGCTCGGGAGACTGTCTCGGCAGCTAGGGAGTTTAACTATGGGAGAAGGGAACAAAGATAAACAGGAGCTCAAGAAAAATGATCCTCCGGACCCGCCGCCGTACGGTAAGGGTGTTTCGAGGAGAGCTTTCCATGCCCAAACATGGAGGGCTGTTAACGCTGAGATGGGTCTTGCTTATCCAGTTTTCCAGGATGACAATAGTGGAAGATTCCATGAGCCCTTAGATTTCAAAATTGTGAAGACCCTGGCAGAGTCTGTGCGCACTTATGGGGTGGATGCCGCCTTCACATTAACTCAGGTGGAGAGTCTGTCTAGATACTGTATGACTCCCTCTGATTGGGCTAGCCTTGTTCGGGCTTGTGTTTCTCCAGGCAAATATTTGGACTGGAGAGCCTTTGTGCTAGAGGGTGCTGTAGATCAGGCTGCCCAAAACTATGCGGCGGGACACCCCCATTGGGACAAGGAAATGCTTTTGGGACAAGGCAGATTTGCTAATCAACAAACAGGATACCCACCTGAGGTATATGAACAGATCAATAACATTTGTATCCGTGCATGAAAATCACTCCCAAATAGAGGAGAAGTGTCTGGCAATTTAACAAAAATCATGCAAGGCCCCACAGAACCTTTCTCGGACTTTGTTGCTAGGATGGTGGATGCCGCAGGAAAAATCTTTGGTGACCCTGATAGAGCAATGCCCTTTATTAAACAACTTGTTTTTGAGCAATGCACCAAAGAATGTAAAGCAGCAATCGCTCCTTATAAAAACAAGGGCACAGAAGCTTGGATGAAAGTGTGTAGAGAGCTTGGAGGACCCTTAACTAATGCAGGTCTTGCAGCTGCTGTCCTTCGGATTGCAAAAGGGGGCGGTCCTGGTGCCGGAACATGCTTCCATTGTGGTCAATCCGGCCATTTCAAACGTGAATGTCCCAAAAAAGGCAATTTTACTGGACCTCCTCGCGGTGGCCCTTCTAATGGCCCTCGTCAACCGGGGCTGTGTCCAAAATGCAAAAAGGGGAAACATTGGGCAAGAGAGTGTAGATCAGTGAGGGACATCCATGGACAGCCTATTTCAGCTGAGCCAAAAAACGGCCGAAGGGGCCCCCGACCCCAGGGCCCACGAATATATGGGGCAATGGAGAATGTCACACCCGAACCCGAGACATGGCCTTCTCTACGCCATCCCACGAGATGCGGAGAGCCACTACAGGTGCCGTGGGATTGGACCTCTGTTCCACCTCCAGACTCGTATTAACACCTAAGATGGGAGTCCAATTGGTGGAAACTGAGTTCAAAGGGCCTTTACCCCCTGGCACTGTAGGTTTGTTAATTGGACATGCATCCTCTATCCTACAAGGTCTTCATGTTTTCCCCGGAGTTGTAAACCCTGATACTGTAGGGGCAGTAAAGGTTATGGTGGAAGCTCCAAGGGGCATTGTGTCTATCTCCCCAGGGGATCGGATTGCTCAATTGCTAATTTTGCCTAGTTTGCATAATCACTTCCCTGCTGACTCAAGGTCACGGACAGGAAATCAGATTGGTACCACCGGAGGAAATTGTGCCTATTTATCACTGGATATGAGCAATTGCCCCACTTTGGAATTAAGCATAGAAGGTAAATCTATTGTGGGATTGCTGGACACAGGAGCAGATCGTAGTATCATAGCCCTTAAGGACTGGTCTAGGGGATGGCCAGTGCAGGCTTCTGATCAATCCTTAAGAGGACTTGGATATTCCCAGGCCCCTCAAATCAGCTCTAGACATCTATCTTGGAAGGACTCGGAAGGACATGATGGTACCTTTCAGCCTTATGTACTTGATTTACCTATTTCTTTATGGGGCCGTGATCTGATGAAAGACATGGGGTTCACTCTTAGTAATGACTATTCCCCAGTGTCTCAACATATCATGCAAAATATGGGGTATAGGCCAGGTCTAGGACTAGGAAGGCACATACAGGGACGTAAGCATCCTGTGCAAGGTCATCAAAAGCTTAACAGGTTTGGTCTGGGTTTTTCCTAGGGGCCACTGGGGCTCAAATGCCCATAACATGGCTCACCGAGGAGCCTGTTTGGGTGCCTCAGTGGCCTCTTCCCTCGGTTAAACTGGCAGCAGCCCATGATCTAGTCAAAGAACAACTTGATTTGGGTCACATCCAACCTTCTACTTCTCCATGGAATACTCCCATATTTGTCAGTAAGAAAAAATCAGGGAAGTGGCGCCTACTGCATGATCTACGAGCAGTTAATGCTCAGATGCAGCTTATGGGGCCCATTCAAAGAGGGCTGCCTCTGCTCTCCTCTGTTCCTCAAGGCTGGCATATAATTGTTATTGACATTAAAGACTGTTTCTTTTCCATTCCTTTGCATCCTAGAGATTCACAACGTTTTGCTTTCACCCTTCCCTCGTGTAATCACGAAGAACCAGATCAAAGGTTTGAGTCGGTGGTGTTGCCACAGGGGATGGCTAACAGTCCCACGATGTGCCAGATGTATGTGGGGAAGGCACTCGCACCTCTCAGACATAAGTATTCCTCCACCAAGATCATTCACTATATGGATGATGTGTTATTGGCCGCAAAATCAGAACAGACAGTTTATGAGGCTTATAAAGAACTTGTGATGCTGTTGGCTCAACATGGACTGCACATCGCACCTGAAAAGGTTCAAACGGGGGATTCTATCAGGTTTATGGGAGCAACAATTGGGTATGACAAATTAAAACCACAAAAAATTACCATCAGGACTCAAGATCTCCGAAATCTAAATGATTTTCAAAAATTGCTGGGAGATATTAATTGGATAAGAGGATATTTACATATTCCTAATATTGTGCTCCAGCCTTTGTATGCTACTCTTAAGGGTGATCCAGATCTTGCTTCCCCTCGTAGCCTCACTACTGAGGCTAGAGTGGCCCTTATAAAAGTAGAACAAGCTATACAGCATGCCACTCTATGCAGGCTCCAGAGTGATAAACCTTTCCAGTTATGTGTGCTTGCCACTATGCGGCAGCCTACTGGAGTACTGTGGCAAGATGGGCCTTTACTATGGATCCACCCACATGTATCCCCAGGAAAATCCTTAGAATATTATCCTGATGCTGTTGCAGCATTGGCACTTAAAGGGATTCAACAAAGCATTCAATTTTTCGGCCAATCACCTTCTTCTCTTATCATACCCTACACTAAAGCTCAACTTAATGTTTTATGTGCTACTCTAGACAACTGGGCTATTCTGTGTTGCTCGTTTCAAGGGAGTATTGATAATCACTACCCTTCTCATCCATTACTCCATTTTGTTAAAGAACATCCCATCATTTTCCCTAAGGTAACTTCATCCAGTCCAATTCCGGGGGCTGTTAACATTTTTACTGATGCTTCCAAGTCTGGAATGGGAGCCTACGTAATTAATGACTCTCCCCCTATCCAGCATCAATTTGCTCCTGGAAATCCACAATGGGTAGAACTACAAATTGTTATTGAAGTTTTTAAACAGTATTCTTTTCCTTTTAATCTTATTTTGGACTCCAGCTATGTGGTACAAGTACTAAAAGTCCTGGAGGCCGTGGGAACTATTAGTGATGCCCATAATGTGTCTGTTTACTTTACTCAGCTTCAACAGCTTATCTCTAACCGCACTGCTTCTTTTTATCCAATGCACATCAGGGCTCACACCTCTCTTCCTGGTCCGTTATCCCAAGGTAATGCCTGTGCAGACTTAGCCACTAAAGGTCAATTGATATGCTTGGCTTCCTCCTTAGAGAGGGCTAAGTTGTTTCACCAAAACTTCCATGTTAATGCATTAACGCTGCGCAGGCGTTTCTCCATTTCAAGAGTGGATGCTCGGCAGATAGTATTGCAATGTCCCCATTGTGTCACATTTCTTCATCCCCCTAATTATGGAGTAAACCCATGGGGATTGAAGCCATTGATTGTTTGGCAAATGGATGTGACACATATACCTGACTTTGGTAACCTTAAGTATGTGCATGTTTCCATTGATACGTGCTCTGGAATTATCCATGCTTCTGCTTTATCGGGAGAAAGGGCACGTAATGTCATTACTCACTGTTTAGAGGCATAGGCAGCATGGGGTGCACCTGCATCCCTTAAGACTGATAATGGACCTGCTTATACTGGCAGACAATTTACAGCTTTTTGTTCTACTATGGGAGTGCAACTTACTCATGGTTTGCCTTATAATCCTCAAGGACAAGGCATTGTTGAGCGTGCTCATCGCACCTTAAAGGAAACTTTACAAAAACAAAAAGGGGGAATAGGAGCTGAACACACTCCTAAAGAACGCCTGTCCTTAGCTCTCTTTACCATTAATTTTTTGAATTTGGATATTCATGGTCGCTCTGCGGCCGATAGACATGTGTCCCCTCAGCCCTCTGTGATTGGTTATGTTAAGTGGAAGGATGTTCTTACGGGCCAATGGAACGGCCCTGACCCCGTGCTGACATGGGCACGAGGATCTGTATGTGTTTTTCCCCAGGATCGTACGGAACCATTGTGGGTCCCTGAACGTTTGACAAGAAGAGTCTCGACATCAGCTGACCAGCAACAAGAGATACCACAACAATCCTGTGATGAAGATCTTCATTCTGCTAAGTGCTCTGGCTCTGGTGCTGGTGCCGATGGCACAGGCGACACCAATGCGGTGGTGGGCAGTGGCACGGGCATGGCCAATGCCGATGCCGGTTCATGGTAATTCTAGTGTCCTCCCCACTCTTTTTTCAACCTCATGTGAGATGTCTGCTCCCTGTGCCTCTCCTAGAGGGGACATGGAGAGAATTTTTAATCAATCTCAAGTTAATCTCACAGGAGTTTTTTGTTTCAGCCTTAGAAACGCTAATTGCATTAGCCTTAAGACCAAAAATTTGACTAACTGGGAGGACCCATTGCAGTCCAATCAGGTCTCAGGAAGCATTATCAGTGCTGTATTGAGCAAGGTAGCTTTGGGGAAGCAATCAGGCTCAGGGACCCCCGCAAACAGCAGCTCTGCTCTTAACATAACTACCTTGGCTATTATCTCCGAGGTACTAATCCCAGTGCCTCCTTCTTCTAGTAGTATTTATAATGCCACTCATTTCAAGGCCTCTCCTTACTGTTCCCCTAATCTTGGTTTCCCCCCAACATTTACGCCTTGTCAGGATCATTCTTGGGAGAAACATCAAGTTGCTAAAGGTTTCTCCCTTTCCCCCTCTCTTAATAGGTATGTTTATAACTTTAACAATAGTGCCAGCTCCTCTACAGGAGTAGGTTGGTCCTGGTTTCAATGGCTGATTTCCAATGAAAAGGGGGCTTCAGCCGATATTTCTGCACTGGCTCAGTTGCTAGGAGCCAAAAGTTGGCTGGCTAATATTTCTGGTACTGTTAGGGAAAGTGAACAAGGTAATAGACTTACATCTGTTTCATTCAACTCTCTGTTGTATAATGCCATATTGCCTCCTGCTATGGTCTGTGTCCAATCCCCCTTCTTATTCCTTTTGGCTGAGGCCACCTCGTCGGGGATGCTGGATTGTTCTCATACTACCTGTCTCTTATCTGAGTGTTGGAATGGTTCCTTGACTGTAGCAGTGATTATGAAAATTCCAACTTTCGTCCCAATCCCAGTCACTGCGGATCCTGATAAATTCCCTATTGTTGAGCTACTTAGAGTCCGCAGAGATTTTGGGATCACAGCAGCTATAGTGACAGCCGTGGCGATATCTGCTGCTGCAGCGGTTACGGCCGGAGTGGCTATGGCCAATCAAGTACAAACTGCTGCCACCATTAATCAAGTTGTCCAACAAACTTCCACTATACTTGAATCCCAAAATACAATTAATCAACATATTTTGTCAGGGATTTTAGCTGCCAACCAAAGAATAGATTTACTCCAAGCTCAGGTAGAAGAATTGGCTGACTTAGTGCTTTTGGGTTGTGTTGACCAACGTGCACATTTATGCATAACCTCTGTCAGATTTAATGATTCCAGGAATGCTTCCCGCATCATTGGCGAATATTTGGCTGGAAATTGGTCCATGGAAGCGGAAGACATGATCCAGTCTCAACTAACCCAGATAGCTGTCTTGAATAGCACCCGTGTTGATCCCGTGACTTTGGGTCAATTCACCGATTGGATATCTTCTGCCTTTTCCTTTTTTAAAGAGTGGGTGGGGGTAGGCATTTTTGGTGCAATGTGTTGCTTCGGTATGTTTCTCTGTTTGTGGTTTCTCTGTCGCCTCAAGGCCCGCAATGCTCACGATAAGGCTATGATCATCCAAGCTCTTGCAGCTTTAGAAAATGGCAATTCACCTCAAGTCTGGCTTGCGCAGCTTAAACAGTAAATCTTTGACATGGTCGTTGCACCCCAAGTTATTATAACATTGCACTGGGATCGGCATGTCTTTCCTCGTTATTCTCTTAGTGTTTAAAAGCCGTTGCACTCTGCCGGTCTTGCTGCCATTGCACGCAGGTGGGTTTCCACACTAATGCTTCTGTATCGCCTTAAGGTCCGTGCCTTTCTTTCAGGGTGCTGTCAACTCGTTTGTCATTGTGTACAGCCACAGTTCAGCCTCAGCTGTCCCCCTTCGTCCACCTTCATCACGATGCAGGATGCGAGGCAAAGCACTGCACTTGAGTTATCCCTCAACGGACTTCAAGGAAAGCATGTCCTATTGCATGCGGGTTTGACGTCCACACACCCGCCCTACGAAAAAAGGCGTCGGCTGATATGGGGTCAGGTCTGGGGAAGGTGCCTCCTTAGGACTGAACCATACATTGCAGCCACTTCTGCACAGTGGGATAGGACCTCTATTTTCGCCTGCATTGTTTTATAAAATAGAAGGGGGAACTGTAGTAAGCCATTGTTGTAGATTGTGGCCGCCATTAGAAGATGGCGCCGGCTTCCACTGTGGCCTGTGATAAACAAATTCTTTTGTGGAGAGTTGGCACGCTATCCCTTGCCACCCTATAAGAAAGATCCACGCGGCGGCTTAAGATTGGTACGTGGGGGGCTTTATTAGGCTGTGCTTGGGCTCTCGGGGAGGAAGAGAAAGGAAGGTCACTAAAAGATACTTTAATCAAGGCCTGAATAAACTGCTGAAAGAAGATTCCTGAGTTGCGTCTTCCTTGCGGGCAAGGGGTCGGGAAACTAGAAGAGTGAAAATTGGGGAGCAAAGTGGGCTTAGTGAACTGATCATTACCACCAAGTATCACCAAGATTTGGTGAAAAAATGTTTGCTGAGATTTCAGCAAACTAGTAGTTTTTTTGGAAGCTTGGCAACCCCTTTCAAACGAAAGTGTTTTTCGCCAGTCGCTGCAAGGGGTACTTCAAGAGGAAACAAACCATAGAGGTAGAACTTAGAACTACTTCATTTGGTCAAGTTTCAAGGAGCTAGCACAAACCGTGTTTGATTTAGAGTTTCAGACACATCAATCTATATAGCAGAAAAAAGAATGAAACCTAAAAATTCAAAGTGTTAAACGAACGCTTGAACCTAGAAGAGTGAAAATTGGGCAGCCAAGAGGGCTTAGTGAACTGATCATTACCACCAAGTATCATCAAGATTTGATGAAAAAATGTTTGCTGAGATTTCAGCAAACTAGTAGTTTTTTGGAAGCTTGGCAACCCCTTTCAAACGAAAGTGTTTTTCGCCAGTCTCTGCATGGGGTACTTCAAGAGGAAACAAACCATAGAGATAGAACTTAGAACTACATCATTTGGTCAAGTTTCAAGGAGCTAGCACAAACCGTGTTTGATTTACAGTTTCAAACACATCAATCTATATAGCAGAAAACAGAATGAAACCTAAAAATTCAAAGTGTTACTGGAAACGAACGCTTGAACCTAGAAGAGTGAAAATTGGGCAGCCAAGAGGGCTTAGTGAAGTGATCATTACCACCAAGTATCATCAAGATTTGGTGAAAAAATATTTGCTGAGATTTCAGCAAACTAGTAGTTTTTTGGAAGCTTGGCAACCCCTTTCCAACGAAAGTGTTTTTCGCCAGTCTCTGCATGGGGTACTTCAAGAGGAAACAAAAAATAGAGATAGAACTTAGAACTACTTCATTTGGTCAAGTTTCAAGGAGCTAGCACAAACCGTGTTTGATTTAGAGTTTCAAACACATCTATCTATATAGCAGAAAACAGAGTAAAACCTAAAAATTCAAAGTGTTACTGGAAGCGAACGCTTGAACCTAGAAGAGTGAAAATTGGGCAGCCATGTGGGCTTAGTGAACTGATCATTACCACCAAGTATCATCAAGATTTGGTGAAAAAATGTTTGCTGAGATTTCAGCAAACTAGTAGTTTTTTTGGAAGCTTGGCAACCCCTTTCAAACGAAAGTGTTTTTCGCCAGTCTCTGCATGGGGTACTTCAAGAGGAAAAAAACCATAGAGATAGAACTTAGAACTACTTCATTTCGTCATATTTCAAGGAGCTAGCACAAACCGTGTTTGATTTAGAATTCCAAACACAGCTATCTCTGTAGGAGAAAACAGAGTGAAACCTAAAAATTCAACTGTTACTGGAAACGAATGCTTCAACCTAGAAGAATAAAAATTGGGCAGCCAAGTGGGCTTAGTGAACTGATCATTACCACCAAGTATCATCAAGATTTGGTTAAAAAATGTTTGCTGAGATTTCAGCAAACTAGTAGTTTTTTGGAAGCTTGGCAACACCTTTCAAACAAAAGTGTTTTTCGCCAGTCTCTGCATGGGGTACTTCAAGAGGAAACAAACCATAGAGATAGAACTTAGAACTACTTCATTTTGTCAAGTTTCAAGGAGCTAGCACAAACCGTGTTTGTTTTAGAATTCCAAAAACAGCTATCTATGTAGGAGAAAACAGTGTGAAACCTAAAAATTCAAAGTGTTACTGGAAACGAACGCTTGAACCTAGAAGAGTGAAAATTGGGCAGCCAAGTGGGCTTAGTGAACTGATGATTACCATCAAGTATCATCAAGATTTGGTGAAAAAATGTTTGCTGAGATTTCAGCAAACTAGAAGTTTTTTGGAAATTTGGCAACCCCTTTCAAACGAAAGTGCTTTTCGCCAGTCTCTGCATGGGGTACTTCAAGAGGAAACAAACCATAGAGATAGAACTTAGAACTACTTCATTTGGTCAAGTTTCAAGGAGCTAGCACAAACGGTGTTTGATTTAGAGTTTCAAACACATCTATCTATATAGCAGAAAACAGAGTGAAACCTAAAAATTCAAAGTGTTACTGGAAACGAACGCTTGAACCTAGAAGAGTGAAAATTGGGCAGCCAAGTGGGCTTAGTGAACTGATCATTACCACCACGTATCATCAATATTTGGTGAAACAATGTTTGCTGAGATTTCAGCAAACTAGTAGTTTTTTGAATCTTGGCAACCCCTTTCAAACGAAAGTGTTTTTCGGCAGTCTCTGCATGGGGTACTTCAAGAGGATACAAACCATAGAGATAGAACTTAGAACTACTTCATTTTGTCAAGTTTCAAGGAGCTAGCACAAACCGTGTTTGATTTAGAATTCCAAACACAGCTATCTATGTAGGAGAAAACACAGTGAAACCTAAAAATTCAAAGTGTTACTGGAAACGAAAGCTTGAACCTAGAAGAGTGAAAATTGGGCAGCCAAGAGTGCTTAGAGAACTGATCATTACCACCAAGTATCATCAAGATTTGGTGAAAAAATGTTTGCTGAGATTTCAGCAAACTAGTAGTTTTTTGGAAGCTTGGCAACCCCTTTCAAACGAAAGTGTTTTTCGCCAGTCTCTGCATGGTGTACTTCAAGAGGAAACAAACCATAGAGATAGAACTTAGAACTACTTCATTTGGTCAAGTTTCAAGGAGCTAGCACAAACCGTGTTTGATATAGAATTCCAAACACAGCTATCTCTGTAGGAGAAAACAGAGTGAAACCTAAAAATTCAAACTGTTACTGGAAACGAACACTTGAACCTAGAAGAATAAAAATTGGACAGCCAAGTGGGATTAGTGAACTGATCATTACCACCAAGTATCATCAAGATTTGGTGAAAAAATGTTTGCTGAGATTTCAGCAAACTAGTAGTTTTTTGGAAGCTTGGCAACCCCCTTCAAACGAAAGTGTTTTTCGCCAGTCTCTGCATGGGGTACTTCAAGAGGAAACAAACCATAGAAATAGAACTACAACTACTTCATTTGGTCAAGTTTCAAGGAGCTAGCACAAACCGTGTTTGATTTAGAATTCCAAACACAGCTATCTATATAGCAGAAAACAGAGTGAAACCTAAAATTTCAAAGTGTAACTGGAAACGAACGCTTGAACCTAGAGGAGTGAAAATTGGGCAGCCAAGTGGGCTTAGTGAACTGATCATTACCACCAAGTATCATCAAGATTTGGTGAAAAAATGTTTGCTGAGATTTCAGCAAACTAGTAGTTTTTTGGAAGCTTGGCAACCCCTTTCAAACGGAAGTGTTTTTCGCCAGTCTCTGCATGGTGTACTCAAGAGGAAACAAACCATAGAGATAGAACTTAGAACTACTTCATTTGGTCAAGTTTCAAGGAGCTAGCACAAACCGTGTTTGTTTTAGAATTCCAAACACAGCTATCTCTGTAGGAGAAAACAGAGTGAAACCTAAAAATTCAAACTGTTACTGGAAACGAACGCTTGAACCTAGAAGAGTGAAAATTGGGCAGCCAAGAGTGCTTAGTGAACTGATCATTACCACCAAGTATCATCAAGATTTGGTGAAAGAATGTTTGCTGAGATTTCAGCAAACTAGTAGTTTTTTGGAAGCTTGGCAACCCCTTTCAAACGAAAGTGTTTTTCGCCAGTCTCTGCATGGGGTACTTCAAGAGGAAACAAACCATAGAGATAGAACTTAGAACTACTTCATTTGGTCAAGTTTCAAGGAGCTAGCACAAACCGTGTTTGATTTAGAATTCCAAACACAGCTATCTATGTAGGAGAAAACAGAGTGAAACCTAAAATTCCAAACTGTTACTGGAAACAAATGCTTCAACCTAGAAGAATAAAAATTGGGCAGCCAAGTGG
The DNA here is from genome assembly GCF_048772815.1 of Callospermophilus lateralis. Taxonomy (NCBI): domain Eukaryota; kingdom Metazoa; phylum Chordata; class Mammalia; order Rodentia; family Sciuridae; genus Callospermophilus; species Callospermophilus lateralis. The sequence goes on from NW_027510695.1 coordinate 26,958, forward strand.
GATTTGTGACCTGATCATTACCATCGAGTATCATCAAGATTTGGCGAAAAAATGTTTGCTGAGATTTCATCAAACTAGTAGTTTTTTGGAAGCTTGGCAACCCCTTTCAAACGAAAGTGTTTTTCACCAGTCTCTGCATGGGGTACTTCAAGAGAAAACAAACCATAGAGATAGAACTTAGAACTACTTCATTTGGTCAAGTTTTAAGGAGCTAGCACAAACCGTGTTGGATTTAGAGTTTCAAACACATCTATCTATATAGCAGAAAACAGAGTAAAACCTAAAAATTCAAAGTGTTACTGGAAGCGAACGCTTGAACCTAGAAGAGTGAAAATTGGGCAGCCAAGTGGGCTTAGTGAACTGATCATTACCACCAAGTATCATCAAGATTTGGTGAAAAAATGTTTGCTGAGATTTCAGCAAACTAGTAGTTTTTTTGGAAGCTTGGCAACCCCTTTCAAACGAAAGTGTTTTTCGCCAGTCTCTGCATGGGGTACTTCAAGAGGAAACAAAACATAGAGATAGAACTTAGAACTACTTCATTTCGTCAAGTTTCAAGGAGCTAGCACAAACAGTGTTTGATTTAGAATTCCAAACACAGCTATCTCTGTAGGAGAAAACAGAGTGAAACCTAAAAATTCAACTGTTACTGGAAACGAATGCTTCAACCTAGAAGAATAAAAATTGGGCAGCCAAGTGGGCTTAGTGAACTGATCATTACCACCAAGTATCATCAAGATTTGGTTAAAAAATGTTTGCTGAGATATCAGCAAACTAGTAGTTTTTTGGAAGCTTGGCAACCCCTTTCATACGAAAGTGTTTTTCGCCAGTCTCTGCATGGGGTACTTCAAGAGGAAACAAACCATAGAGATAGAACTTAGAACTACTTCATTTGGTCAAGTTTCAAGGAGCTAGCACAAACCGTGTTTGTTTTAGAATTCCAAAAACAGCTATCTATGTAGGAGAAAACAGAGTGAAACCTAAAAATTCAAAGTGTTACTGGAAACGAACGCTTGAACCTAGAAGAGTGAAAATTGGGCAGCCAAGTGGGCTTAGTGAACTGATGATTACCATCAAGTATCATCAAGATTTGGTGAAAAAATGTTTGCTGAGATTTCAGCAAACTAGAAGTTTTTTGGAAATTTGGCAACCCCTTTCAAACGAAAGTGCTTTTCCCCAGTCTCTGCATGGGGTACTTCAAGAGGAAACAAACCATAGAGAGAGAACTTAGAACTACTTCATTTGGTCAAGTTTCAAGGAGCTAGCACAAACGGTGTTTGATTTAGAATTCCAAACACAGCTATCTATGTAGGAGAAAACAGAGTAAATCCTAAAAATTCAAACTGTTACTGGAAACGAATGCTTCAACGTAGAAGAATAAAAATTGGGCAGCCAAGTGGGATTAGTGAACTGATCATTACCACCAAGTATCATCAAGATTTGGTGAAAAAATGTTTGCTGAGATTTCAGCAAACTAGTAGTTTTTTGGAAGCTTGGCAACCCCTTTCAAACGAAAGTGCTTTTCGCCAGTCTCTGCATGGTGTACTACAAGAGGAAACAAAATATAGAGATAGAACTTAGAACTACTTCATTTGGTCAAGTTTCAAGGAGCTATCACAAACCGTGTTTGATTTAGAATTCCAAACACAGCTATCTATGTAGGAGAAAACAGAGTGAAACCTAAAAATTCAAACTGTTACTGGAAACGAACGCTTGAACCTAGAAGAGTGAAAACTGGGCAGCCAAGTGGGCTTAGTGAACTGATCATTACCACCAAGTATCATCAAGATTTGGTGAAAAAATATTTGCTGAGATTTCAGCAAACTAGTAGTATTTTTTTGGAAGCTTGGCAACCCCTTTCAAATGAAAGTGTTTTTCGCCAGTCTCTGCATGGGGTACTTCAAGAGGAAACAAACCATAGAGATAGAACTAGAACTACTTCATTTGGTCAAGTTTCAAGGAGCTAGCACAAACCGTGTTTGATTTAGAATTCCAAACACAGCTATCTATATAGCAGAAAACAGAGTGAAACCTAAAATTTCAAAGTGTTACTGGAAACGAACGCTTGAACCTAGAAGAGTGAAAATTGGGCAGCCACGTGGGCTTAGTGAACTGATCATTACCACCAAGTATCATCAATATTTGGTGAAACAATGTTTGCTGAGATTTCAGCAAACTAGTAGTTTTTTGAATCTTGGCAACCCCTTTCAAACGAAAGTGTTTTTCGGCAGTCTCTGAATGGGGTACTTCAAGAGGAAACAAACCATAGAGATAGAACTTAGAACTACTTAATTTTGTCAAGTTTCAAGGAACTAGCACAAACCGTGTTTGATTTAGAAATCCAAACACAGCTATGTATGTAGGAGAAAACAGAGAAAAACCTAAAAATTCAAAGTGTTACTGGGAACGAACACTTGAACCTAGAAGAGTGAAAATTGGGCAGCCAAGAGTGCTTAGAGAACTGATCATTACCACCAAGTATCATCAAGATTTGGTGAAAAAATGTTTGCTGAGATTTCAGCAAACTAGTAGTTTTTTAGAAGCTTGGCAACCCCTTTCAAACGAAAGTGCTTTTCGCCAGTCTCTGCATCGGGTACTTCAAGAGGAAACAAACCATAGAGATAGAACTTAGAACTACTTGATTTGGTCAAGTTTCAAGAAGCTAGCACAAACCGTGTTTGATTTAGAATTCCAAACACAGCTATCTATGTAGGAGAAAACAGAGTGAAACCTAAAAATCCAAACTGTTACTGGAAACAAATGCTTCAACCTAGAAGAATAAAAATTGGGCAGCCAAGTGGGATTTGTGAACTGATCATTACCATCGAGTATCATCAAGATTTGGCGAAAAAATGTTTGCTGAGATTTCAGCAAACTAGTAGTTTTTTGGAAGCTTGGCAACCCTTTTCAAACCAAAGTGTTTTTCACCAATCTCTGCATGGGATACTTCAAGAGGAAACAACCATAGAGATAGAACTTAGAACTACTTCATTTGGTCAAGTTTCAAGGAGCTAGCACAAACCGTGTTTGATTTAGAGTTTCAAACACATCTATCTATATAGCAAAAAACAGAGTAAAACCTAAAACTTCAAAGTGTTAGTGGAAACGAACGCTTGAACCTAGAAAAGTGAAAATTGGGCAGCCAAGTGGGCTTAGTTAACTGATCATTACCACCAAGTATCATCAAGATTTTGTGAAAAAATGTTTGCTGAGATTTCAGCAAACTAGTAGTTTTTTGGAAGCTTGGCAACCCTTTTCAAACGAAAGTGTTTTTCGCCAGTCTCTGCATGGGGTACTCAAGAGGAAACAAACCATAGAGATAGAACTTAGAACTACTTCATTTGGTCAAGTTTCAAGGAGCTAGCACAAACCGTGTTTGTTTTAGAATTCCAAACACAGCTATCTATGTAGGAGAAAACAGAGTGAAACCTAAAAATTCAAAGTGTTACTGGAAACGAACGCTTGAACCTAGAAGAGTGAAAATTGGGCAGCCAAGTGGGCTTAGTGAACTGATGATTACCATCAAGTATCATCAAGATTTGGTGAAAAAATGTTTGCTGAGATTTCAGCAAACTAGAAGTTTTTTGGAAATTTGGCAACCCCTTTCAAACGAAAGTGCTTTTCGCCAGTCTCTGCATGGGGTACTTCAAGAGGAAACAAACCATAGAGATAGAACTTAGAACTACTTCATTTGGTCAAGTTTCAAGGAGCTAGCACAAACGGTGTTTGATTTAGAATTCCAAACACAGCTATCTATGTAGGAGAAAACAGAGTGAAACCTAAAAATTCAAACTGTTACTGGAAACGAATGCTTCAACGTCGAAGAATAAAAATTGGGCAGCCAAGTGGGATTAGTGAACTGATCAATACCACCAAGTATCATCAAGATTTGGTGAAAAAATGTTTGCTGAGATTTCAGCAAACTAGTAGTTTTTTGGAAGCTTGGCAACCCCTTTCAAACGAAAGTGTTTTTCGCCAGTCTCTGCATGGGGTACTTCAAGAGGAAACAAACCATAGAGATAGAACTTAGAACTACTTCATTTTGTCAAGTTTCAAGGAGCTAGCACAAACCGTGTTTGATTTAGAATTCCAAACACAGCTATCTATGTAGGAGAAAACAGAGTGAAACCTAAAAATTCAAAGTGTTACTGGAAACGAACGCTTGAACCTAGAAGAGTGAAAATTGGGCAGCCAAGAGTGCTTAGTGAACTGATCATTACCACCAAGTATCATCAAGATTTGGTGAAAAAATGTTTGCTGAGATTTCAGCAAACTAGTAGTTTTTTGGAAGCTTGGCAACCCCTTTCAAACGAAATTGTCTTTCGCCAGTCTCTGCATGGGGTACTTCAAGAGGAAACAAACCATAGAGATAGAACTTAGAACTACTTCATTTGGTCAAGTTTCAAGGAGCTAGCACAAACCGTGTTTGATTTTAGAATTCCAAACACAGCTATCTATGTAGGAGAAAACAGAGTGAAACCTAAAAATCCAAACTGTTACTGGAAACAAATGCTTCAACCTAGAAGAATAAAAATTGGGCAGCCAAGTGGGATTTGTGAACTGATCATTACCATCGAG
>NW_027510696.1:0-31528 GCF_048772815.1 Callospermophilus lateralis
TTTAGAGTCATGCGAAAACACAAGCACCTCTGCAGGGCTTTGAAGAACTCATTTGACCCAAAGAATCCCTATTGTCATTTGATGGAGTGCAGGAACCTAACAGAGGAAGGCAAGAGACTTCATCCACAATGAATGATATTTTTTGCCATTTTGGTTTTGGAAGCTCACATGGGATCATTCTTAAGATCCATCAGGTGCTGAGAATCTAAGTCACAGCCACACACAGGTCCAAGATGCTGATAAAGAGCCACAGGTGAGGCCCATTCATTTCCATTTGAAAACTGTTCTCTTCAGGCTTCACAAAGAGGTGGCCTGAGGCAAAGACCTTCCTGACATTCAGTGCAACACAACAATAAGTAAGCAAAAGGCCCAAAGCAGGGTTTCTGCACTGAGACTTTCCTGGTCACACTGATATCTGAGTTTTCTGAGATGCTCGCCATTCTCTTCAGCTATCCAGTACATGGCCATGTCACAGAGCTTGGAGGTGGTACATATTTTGGACACAAATCCATGAGCCTATTCTGGAGAGTGGCCAGAATTCAGGAAGAAAACAACAACTTAGAAAGATAGCAGGTGTTGCACATCGATAAGACAAGCTGCAGTCCATTCATATATTGGGCAGGATGAATTATGGGAAGATTTATACTAGACAGGACACATCCATTAATGCATTCTCTTTTCTAATGTCTACAACAACGGACACAGTGGGATACACAGAAAGAGAAACACTTGCCATGTCAAATGACTTACTAGAAACTGTCCACTCCAAACCAAACAAACCGCCTTTCCTATCTATTCTCAGAACATGAGACAAAACAACAAACCCACACCCACTCCCACAAAGGCACCTCCTTCCCCCAAGTACGTCTGTGACTATCCGGAGTGTCCTCTGACTGGTGGGCCATACTATGTTCCCCCGAAATGGCCTGTCTTCTCTCAGATCTTGTTTCCTTGACCAACTCTGTGAGGATGTCAGGAAAAAGTGGTTAGCCACTACCAGTTTTCACAGGAAAGGTCCATCTTCAGAGCTCTCCTGGCATTGGGCCATCCTCACATCATTAGGTACCAAGAAAACTGACTCTGTCCTTGGTAAATCCAAACAAGTGAGCCCACTGGGACTGGGACTGGGACTGCCTCTGGGTGCCTGGCTTCTTGGATACCAAGTTCAGAGAGTTCCATCACCAAGGAAATGAGGTATGTCACATTCTTTGGAACTGAATGAGGTCACTGCCTTGGCAACCACTTTGTCCTAACAGTTGCTTCCAAGGGTAACATAAGATGGAGGTTGCCCCTACTTCCTGTGACACTTTCATAAGGTAGAATGTATATCACCATTGGCACCCGGGAACAGCTCTCCACTCAGCCCTGGTTTGGTCCATCTTCTGTACAATAAGAAGAGAGAGAGGCAGATTCAGACACATCCCTTCATCCTGACCAGGTTGTTTGCCATGGAAGATGACTTTTGCTCTCTCAGGTGCTTCATACCTGCCTACAACTTCTCCAGGTATCATTTGTGCATGGACATTTGAGGTTCTCATCAAGTGGAAGGTCCCCAACTTTCCTGTATTGTAAGAACTACTCTGACAGCTCTTTTGTCCATTTTGGTTTGGGATGCACACATGGGATTTTTCTTTAGACCCATCATGTGCTGTGAATCTAAGCCACAGCCTCACATAGGGCTGAGAGGCTGATTCAGAAACATCCATTTCCAAAGCAATTAAGCCAAGAGGCACAGGTAATGACCATTCTTTTCCATTTGAAAACTATTTTCTGAGGCTTCACAAAGTGTGGCCTGAGGCAAAGACCTTCCTGACATTCAGGGCAACAGAATAGGTAAGCAAAAGGCCCAAAGCAGGGTTTCTCCACTGAGACTTTCTTGGGCATACTGATATCTGAGTTTTCTGAGATACTCGCCATTCCCATCAGCTATCCAGTACATGGCCATGTCACAGAGATGGAGGTGGTACATATCTTGGACACAAAATCATGAGCGTATTCTGGAGAGTGTCCAGAATTCAGGAAGAAAACAGGAATTTAGAAAGATGGCAGGAGTTGCCCATCCATACGGCAACCTGCAGTCCATTCATAAATTGCACAGGATGAATGCTTTGAAGCTTTCTCGTAGACAGGACACATCCATTGATGCATTCTCTTTTCTAATGTCTACAATCACTGACACAGTATGATATATAGACACAGAAACACTCACCTTGTCAAAGGACTTACTAGACACAGTCCACTCCAAAACAAAAAAACCAGCTTTCCTAACTATTCTCAGAACATGAGACAAAACCACAAACTCACACTCACACCCAAAAAGTCACCTCCTTTCCCCAAGTAGGTCTGTGACTATCCGGAGTGTCCTCTGACTTGTGGGCCATACTATGTTCCCCCAAAATGGCGTGTCCTGTCTCCAATCTGGTCTCTTTGGCCAACTCTGTGAAGTTGTCAGGAGCCCATGGTGAGAAACTACCTGCTTTCTCTGGAAAGGCCAGTCTTCATAGTTTCCAGGCATTTGGCTGTCCTCACATCAGTAGGTACAAAGAAAGAGTGACTGTGTCTTGTTAAATCCAAACAAGTTAGCCCACTGGGACATGGAGTGGGTTTGACTCTGTGTGCCTGGTTTCCTGGATCCCAAGATCACAGACTTTCATTACCAAAACTGTAAGGTGATGTCACTTTCTTCAAGATCTGAATGAAGTCACTGCCTTGGAAACCACTTTGTTTTAACAGTTGCTTACATGGTTCCCAAAAGATGGAGGCTGCCTCTACTTGGTGTGACTCATTCATATGTTAGAATGGTATATCAACCATAGGCACCGGGGAACAGCTCTCCACACAGGCATGGTTTGGTCCATCTTCTCTACATTAGGAAGAGAGAGGCTAATTCAGACACATCCCATCAACCTGACCAGGTTGTTTGCCATGGAAGATGACTTTTGCTCTCTCATGTCCTTCATAGCTGCCTACATCTTCTCCAAGGCTCATTTCAGCATGGACCTTTTAGGTTTTCAGCAGCTGGAAGATCGCCTACATTCCTGTATTGTAAGACCAACTCTGTCCCTGCTCTTCTGTAAAATTAGATTGAGGGAAAAGTGTATGGTTAGGGTTAATAACATGTTCAATTTGGGTTAGGAATCATTCTCTGGAATGAATATTTGTATTAGGAACCTGTGATATTTATAAGAATATATAGGTGAAATATAAGTATGAAAACAGAAATCTAGGTAAGTTTTGAAGCCCAGAAGGGCATTGGGCCCTTTATTGGGATACTTAGCATTGATTTATTTCCTGCACAGTTGTCTCAGTTAAATCAATATACTATGGCATAGGACCTTCTAATTTGGATGATTGAATGTTGAAGAGAACATCCAGTCAAAAAGGGATATTCAGTAGGTTTAGATAAAAGAGTGAGTATAGGATTTGGACCAAAAGTTCTTTAGCAATAGGGTTTCAGATAGAGAGTGAATGTAAATGTCAGCACATGTGAAGAGTCAGTCACAATGATGAACTGGGTAAAATATGTAGGAAAGCAATATTTTGAAGACGTATAAATTAATTGGGGGTACAAATAGGTGTACCTTGTGCCTATGAATATAGAGATAATGCATGAATAGACCATACTGTGAATAAATAATATAACTGGTTCGAACTTTAAATAATGGATTGAATTGATTTCTGAAAATATACAGGAAACCTAATATTGATATACAATCATCCATTCCAAACAGTTATGCTTCTAATGGTGATATTAGATTTATGGTTTATCATAAAAAGTGTGTGAGTTTTGCTTCAAAACTGATTATGAAATTAAAAAAAAAAAATGTGTTTGCAGAGAAGTCTCATGAAAAGACCAGTCAAGAAACCGGGAGGAATACATGTGTTCTGAAGCAGGAAATGATTAAAAGTGAAAAAATACCTATAAAGTTGTGAACTTGTGGATGAAATATATATCCTATGATGTGCAAAAACTGCAGAAATATTAATGTAGCAGTGTTGAATATAAATGAACGTCAAAATACACATCATGTCCCATAGGAATCTACTTGCATTGATGTTAAACTGGGTCAGATACTGTAGAATTATTAGGATTTGTATGCACCATTCACAGAAGTGAGTTGTCAGTACAAGGAAACAAATATGTATTTCAGGTGGATGAATATTTCCAATAATAATCTTGAGAAAAGTTGATTATATTTCCTCATGCATACATGAAAGAATGTATGAATGTAGAGAGTGTATATAAGACACATATATTTCATGTTTTGATAAATCAGGAGAGTATATATATATATATATATATATATATATACCAAAAAAACACACAGAGAAACATAAAAAAGTAGCAATATATGCCAAATGAAATTTATAATGAAATATATAATATCTACTGATGCAAAAATATATACTTTACTGAACATGGAATTATGTATAATGTTGTTGTACTAGGAAGCTCACCCATAGGTTGAATTTTTAGTTCCAACAGCGTTTAAGAGGGGTAGTCTCTTCACACAATTTATATCTGCCGAGTCAGCAACCTCACAAAAATGTACGTGTGATACCAGGTAGGATTCAATATGTACATATAAAAATACATGTGCTGTATAGGCTACAGAGAAAGGGAGGCAGGGATTCACATATTTGTTAATTTTAAAAACACATGAAAAACTATTCCAAATAAAAATTCACTAGATTTATAACACCTACCATTTATTATGCAAAAGAAAAGTTCAAAAATACACCATGCCTCCTCTGACCTGCTTGTATTTCTGTTCTATTTGGGTTATTTTTCTCCATCATATTAGGATTAGTAGTCAGAGTCTAGTAGGGTATGTGTTAGTGTCAGGGATTCAGTATTTTAAATGGAAAATAGGAAAAAGAATCCAATGTCTATCAAATATGTGCTACACAAAATATTTTCCCTCTCTCATCCAGAACAATGCCTTGACATTACCTTCGCCCCAAGTAAGACACAATTAGTGGAGAAGAGTTATAAAATCTGTGAATATATAACTGGAATGGAAAATGCTCATGAGTTCACAACCTTGGATGTGGTAGAGAAGTTTCCATAAGTAAGGGACAGGTTAAAAACTCCACAAACATGGAGCTCTGCTGGCCTAAAGGACTTCTTGATAAACTGCCTCTGAGGTTGGGCACTTGAAATATATGTTGTTTTCAGGAGCTTTAGCTTCCTTTGTCGTGAGACCATCAAAGCTGGGTCTGATTCTATGTGACCTGGAGGACATGGTTTCTTATTTTCTAATGAACATGAGGCAGCAGTGGTGAATTCTCTCTTTTAAGTAAAATGTGACCAGTGCGTGCTAAGTCTCTCCCCATCTGGGCTGTGAAGCCATTTGGTCATCCTCCACTTTTTCATGGTTTTTCTTTCTCCTGCATTGGGAGTTTGGTATTTGCTTCACGAAATACAAGGAGTTCAAAAGGGACACAGTGCTGGATGGAGTTCTGCCACATGTGGTGGGTCAGGGTCTGCAGGAGAATGCACCAACCAGGCTTCTATCCCACATATCTTTTTCCCTTGTCTATTGCAACCTGATTCTTAACATTGCCATGAAACCTCTCCATATAACAAGACTCCCTTACATATTAGTGTCTGCTGACCTCACCATGTCTGTCACAAGCCATTTGGAAGCCAATGGCAAATCCATATGGCCACATCAGAGATGTATTATGACACACATACACACCACTGCTCTAGGCACACTACTCAGCAGGCACCAACTTACTGGCATGTCTGTTCTAGATCATTTTCATGAAACACAGTCAATCAAGGCACTGTCTAGTATACTCATGATAAACAACAGGACATCCAAAGGTTCTCCAGAGACATGCTGTATAGTTGGACTTGACATTTGCATTATATAAGGTAGGAGTTATAAATCTAGTCAAATTTTAATTGAAATATTCTCCATGTGTTTTTAAACTTAACAAATATGTGAATTCTTGTTTCCCTTTTCTGTAGCCTATTCACACATGTATATTTATATGCATATATAGAATCCTACCAGGTATCACACGTACATTTTTGTGAGGTGGCTGTCTGGGCAGATACAAATTGTGAGAAGAGTTCACTCCTCCTAAATGCTGTTGGAAATGAAAATTCAACCTATAGGAGAGCGTCCTAGTAGAACAACATTATACATTAACTCATGTTCAGTAAAATAAATATTTTTGCATTTGTGGATGATACATATTTACTGATGAATTTCGATTGGCATTTATATTGGTATTTTTAATGTCTGTGAGTTGTGTGTGTGTGTGTGTGTGTGTGTATAGATATAGATATAGATATACTCTCCAAATTTTTCAAAATATGAAATATATGCGTATAATATACACTCACTAAATTCATTCATGTTCATGTATGTGGATTTATAATCCACTTTTCACAAGATTATAATCAGAAATATTCATCCACCTGAAATACATATTTGTTTCCTGAAAACTAACTTCAGTGAATGGTGCATACAAATCCTAATTATTCTACAGTAACTGACCCAGTCTAACATCAATGCAAGTAGACTCCTATGGGACATGATATGTAATTTGTCATTCATTTTTATTCGACACTGGTACATTATTGTTTCTTCAGTTTTTGCACATCACAGGATATACATTTCATCCACAAGTTCACAAATTAAGCATTTGTTTCAACTTTCACCACTTCTTGCTTCAGAACACATGTATTGTCAGGGTTTCTTGACTGGTCTTTTCATGAGAGACTTCTTTCCAAACACATTATTTTGAATTTCCATAATCATTTTGAAGCAAAACTCACACACTCTTCATGATAAACCAAAACACAAATATTTCCATTACATATATACCTGGTTGGAATGAATGATTGTATATCAATATACGATTTCCTTTAATTTTTCAGATATCAGTTCTATTCATTATTTAAAGTTCAAAAAAGTTATATTATTTATTCACAGTATGGTCTATTCATGCTTTTTCTCTATGTTCCTAGAAACAGGGTACACCTCTTTGTACCCCTGATTCTCATTTTACATCTTCAATATATTGCTCCCAGAAATGGTGAAAGAAATACTCATGTCACCTCATTATCACAGTAATATTCTGGACAAAAAATGGAAAGGTCACACTTATGATTGTACCAAAGCCTAAATGGAAAGTGAACATGGATTTCTAAAAACATCCATGTCCAGGTTGCCTAATGCTGTCAATTGTCAATCCTATTGGTGACTACATATTTGTTTTTTTCCTAATTTATATATTCAAACTCAACCCTGTTGAAAATGTCTAATTCTATCACTCACTTTATACTTTGCCTGATTTCGTAATGTTTCTATTGATATCTGCTTTTCTACTTATTTTCCCCAGTTCAACATAGTGACTGACTCTTCATATGTGCTGACATTTACATTCACTCAACAACCGAAAGTCTATTGCTAAAGAACTTTTGGTCCAAATCCTATACTCACTCTTCTTCCTAAACCTACCGACTATCTTCCTAATCCTACTGAATATCCCTTTTTGACTGGATGTTCTCTTCTAAATTCAATCATCCAATGTACAAGGTCCTATGCCATTGTATATCGAATTATCTGAGGCATCTTTGCAGAACATCATTCAAAGCTAAGTATCCCAATCCAGGGCAAAACCCTTCTGGGCTTCAAATCATACCTAGATTTCTGTTTTCCTACTTATATTTCACCTCTATATTCTTGTAAATATTGCAGGTTCCCAATACCATTATTCATCACACAGAATCATTCGTAACCCAAATCAAACCTGTTTTTAACCAGAAGTATACACTGTTCCCTCAATCATTTTACAAAAGAGCAGGGACAGAGTGGTTCTTACAATACAGGAAAGTTTGGGACCTTCCACCTGATGAGAACCTCAAATGTCCATGCACAAATGATACCTGGAGAAGTTTTAGGCAGGTATGAAGCACCTGAGAGAGCAAAAGTCATCTTCCATGGCAAACAACCATGGGATGTGTCTGAATCTGCCTCTCTCTTCTTATTGTAGACAAGGTGGAACAATCCAGGCCTGAGTGGAGAGCTGTTCCCGGGTGCCAATGGTTGATATACATTCTACCTTATGAAAGTGTCACAGGAAGTAGGGGAAACCTCCATCTTATGTAACCCTTGGAAGCAACTGTTAGGACAAAGTGGTTGCCAAGGCAGTGACCTCATTCAGTTCCAAAGAATGTGACATACCTCATTTCCTTGGTGATGGAACTCTCTGAACTTGGTATCCAAGAAGCCAGGCACCCAGAGGCAGTCCCAGTCCCAGGCCCAGTGGGTTCACTTGTTTGGATTTACCAAGGACAGAGTCAGTTTTCTTGGTACCTAATGATGTGAGGATGGCCAAATGCCAGGAGAGCTCTGAAGATGGACCTTTCCTGAGAAAACAGGTAGTGGCTAACCACTTTTTCCTGACATCTTCACAGAGTTGGTCAAGGAAACAAGATCTGAGAGAAGACAGGCCATTTCGGGGGAACATAGTATGGCCCACCAGTTAGAGGACACTCCGGATAGTCACAGCCGTACTTGGGGGAAGGAGGTGCCTTTGTGGGAGTGGGTGTGGGTTTGTTGTTTTGTCTCATGTTCTGAGAATAGATCGAAAAGGCAGTTTGTTTGGTTTGGAGTGGACAGTTTCTAGTAAGTCATTTGACACGGCGAGTGTTTCTGTTTCTGTGTATCCCACTGTGTCCGTTGTTGTAGACATTAGAAAAGAGAATGCATTAATGGATGTGTCCTGTCTAGTATAAATCTTCCCTATAATTCATCCTGCCCAATATATGAATGGACTGCAGCTTGTCTTATCGATGTGCAACACCTGTTATCTTTCTAAGTTGTTGTTTTCTTCCTGAATTCTGGCCACTCTCCAGAATAGGCTCATGGATTTGTGTCCAAAATATGTACCACCTCCAAGCTCTGTGACATGGCCATGTAAAGGATAGTTGAAGAGAATGGCGAGCATCTCAGAAAACTCAGAAATCAGTGTGACCAGGAAAGTCTCAGTGCAGAAACACTGCTTTGGGCTTTTTGCTTACTTATTGCTGTGTTGCACTGAATGTCAGGAAGGTCTTTGCCTCAGGCCACCCCTTTGTGAAGCCTGAAGAAAACAGTTTTCAAATGGAAATGAATGGGCCTCACCTGTGGCTCTTAGCTTAATTGCTTTGGAAAGGGATGTGTCTTTATCAGTCTCTTGGACCTGTGTGTGGCTGTAGCTTAGATTCTCAGCACCTGATGGATCTTAAGAATGATCCCATGTGAGCTTCCAAAACCACAATGGCAAAAAATATCATTCATTTTGGATGAAGTCTCTTGCCTTCCTCTGTTAGGTTGCTGCACTCCATCAAATGAGAATAGGGATTATTTAGGTCAAATGAGTTCTTCAAAGCCCTGCAGAGGTGCTTGTGTTTTCGCTTGACTCTAAATCACCTAAAGAATTGATACCTAAAATCAGTAGACCTCAAATTGGAGAAACATAGAAGTATTAACGGCAGGTTTATTTGTTCACTCCTGGTTCACAGAAACGGTGTTCAGCCTACCCTGACTTTAGGCAAATGAGGGGCAAACGAGCTGATTTTGGACACTGTCTTGGGCTGCGCCCCTCATGGAAACCTCCAGCCAGATGTTAAGATGATTGACTATATGGAATAAGATGAGGGCTATGTGGGAGTGTTTTGGTTTTAATTTTGCTCATTTGTGTGGCACTGGAATAAATGACTGTGTCCACGTGGGCTTGAACTCTGGTGTGATTCCCCTTAGAGACTGGGTTTTGGAACTGAACTCAGAGAAGCATTGCCATGAATTTTGTTGGGATTTTAAGAGGCCATGCATGAAAGTCGCTCTTGGAAACTGAGACCTAGGCCCCGGGTGGATTTCCACAGAGGCCTGGTAATCTCAGCAAGGATATCACATGATTTTATCCTTAAAGAAATGGCAGCCATAGTTGAGAGTCAAAACACACATGGACCTCACATTATAGACCTCAATGGGCCTCGCCTAATGTGACCTTTTGTCCACTCTTTGGGAAGCCTTGCCTGTGAGAGTTCTCCAGAAATTTTATTGAAATGAGCTTCCTCACCATTTAATCTTTGCTGAATGAATTGAAACCCACAGTGCCTCCAACTTCATGCTTGAAAAATGGCTAGATAAATACCATGAAATTTTTGAAATACCTATGACCAGGTGGTACTGGAGAAACATTGGATGTCCTTTTGCTGATCATGATTATACCAGACAGTGCCTTGATTTACTGAGTTTCATGAAAATGGTGTAGAACAGAGATGCCAGTAGTTTGTAGCCCTCTGAGTAGTGGGTCTAGAGCAGTGGTGGGGAGGTGTTTGATAAAACATTCGTGGAAGGGCCTTGTGGATCTACCATTGGATTCCAAATGGCTTGTAACTGACATGGTGCAGCCAGCAGACCCTTATATGTAAAGGCATCTTGTTATATGGAGAGTTTTCAGAGGAAAATTAAGAATCAGGTTGATATGGAAAAGGGGGCAATGGGGAAAGCTGTGAGAGATAGAAGCCTAGTTGGTGCATTCTCTTGCAGACCCTGACCCACCACACGTGACAGAACTCCCTCCAGCACTGTGTCCCAGTTTAGCTCCTAGTATTTCGTGAAACAACTACCAAACTCACAGTGCAGCAGCAAAAACTCCACAAAAAATGGAGGAGGACCAAATGGCTTCACAGTCCACATGGGGAGACACTTAGTCCCCAGTGGCCTCAGTTTACTTACAAAGAGAGGATTCAGCACTGCTTCATCTTGTTCATTGGAAAATAAGAAACCATGTCCTCCAGGTCACATAGATGTAGACCCAGCTTTGATGGTCTCACTACAAAGGAAGCCAAATCTCCTGAAAACAACATATATTTCAAGTGCGGAAGCTCAGAGGCAGTTTCTCAAAAAGTTTTTAGGCCAGCAGAGCTCCATGTTTGTGGAGTGTTTACCCTGTCCCTTACTTTTTGAAACTCCTCTACCGCCTCCAGAATGTGAACTCCTTAGCATTTTCCATTCCAGATATGTATTCACTGATTTTGTAACTCTTCTCCTCTAGTTGTGTCTTACTTGTGGTGAAGGTAATGTCAAGGCATTGTTCTGGATGAGAGCGGGAGGATATTTGTGCAGCGTATATTTACATACACATTGGATTCATTTTCCAATTTTTCATTCGAAGTACTGAATCCCTGACAATAACCCATACCTAGTAGACTCAGACTATTCATCCTAATATAATCGTGAAAATTAACCCAACACAATAGAAATACAAGCACTTCAGAGGAGACATGTTGTATAGTAGGACTTGACATTTGCCTTATATAAGGTTGGAGTTATAAATCTAGTCAAATTTTAATTGTAATATTGTCCATGTGTTTTTAAACTTAACAAATATGTGAATTCTTGTTTCCCTTTTCTGTAGCCTATTCACACATGTATATTTATATGCATATATAGAATCCTACCAGGTATCACACGTACATTTTTGTGAGGTGGCTGTCTTGGCAGATACAAATTGTGAGAAGAGTTCACTCCTCCTAAATGCTTTTGGAAATGAAAATTCAACCTATAGGAGAGCGTCCTATTAGAAAAACATTATATATAAACTCATGTTTAGTAAAATAAATATTTTTTGCATTTGTGGATGATATATATTTACTGATGAATTTCGATTGGCATTTATATTGGTACTTTTTAATGTCTGTGAGTGTTGTGTGTGTGTGTGTGTGTGTGTGTGTGTGTGTATATATATAGATATAGATATAGATATAGATATATAGATATAAATATAGATATACTCTCCAAATTTTTCAAAGTATGAAATATATGTGTCTTATTTTGCACTTCCTAAATTTTTCATATTCATGAATGTGGATTTATAATTATCTTTTCACAAGATTATTCTCAGAAACATTCATATACCCTACGAGACTCTTACCACTAATACTAATATAATGGAGAAAAAGAACCCAAACAGAATAGATTCAAGCATTTCAGAAGAGACATGGTGTATAGTTGGACTTGCCTTTTGCATAATATAAGGTAGGAGTTATAAATCTATTCAATTTATTGAAATAATTTTCCATGTGTTATTTTTTTTGACACAACACAAAATTTAATCTTTGAAAAATAAATAAAATTGACACTTCCTTAACCAAGCTAATGAAGAAAAAAAAACCTCAAATTACTAAAATTAAGGATCATAATGGAACTTTTACAGAGTACACAACTAAAATACAGAGAATAATTTAAAACTAATTTGAAAATTTATAGTCTAATAAATTAAAATACCATGATGACATCAATAAAATTTTAGAGATATACCCAAACTTAATTAGTAGGACGTGAACAATTTAAACAAATCAATTTCAAGCAATGAAATAGAAGTTGCTGTCAACAGCCTACCAATCAAGCAAAGCCCAGGAACAGACAGATTCTCAGCCATGTTCTACAAGACCTTCAAAGAAGCATTCATCACAATACTCCTCAAATTATTCCATAAAATAGAAAAGGATGGAACTCCTCCAAACTCATTCCATGAGGCTATTATCACTCACATACCAAAATCAGACAAAGACACATCAAGGAAAGAAATCTTCAGAGCAATATTCCTGACAAAGATATATACAAAAATTCTCAATAAAATTCTTTTTTTTAAGCCAAAGTTAATCAAAAGGGATAAAGAGGGACACTACACACTATTCCATGTGTTTTTAAAGTTAATGAGGGGCAAACGAGCTGATTTTGGACACTGTCTTGGGCTGCACCCCTCATGGAAACCTCCAGCCAGAGTTTAAGATGATTGACTATATGGAATAAGGTGAGGGCCATGTGGGAGTGTTTTGGTTTTAATGTGGGTCATTTGTGTGGCATTGGAAAAAATGACTGGTTCCACGTGGGCTTGAACTCTGGTGTGATTCCCCTTAA
This sequence comes from Callospermophilus lateralis, assembly GCF_048772815.1. Taxonomy (NCBI): domain Eukaryota; kingdom Metazoa; phylum Chordata; class Mammalia; order Rodentia; family Sciuridae; genus Callospermophilus; species Callospermophilus lateralis. The sequence continues at coordinate 12,936 of NW_027510696.1, forward strand.
ACACTGGGTTTTGGAACTGAACTCAGAGAAGCATTGCTCTGAATTTTGTTGGGATTTTAAGAGGCCACGCATGAAAGTCGCTCTTGGAAACTGAGACCTAGGCCCCGGGTAGATTTCCACAGAGGCCTGGGAATCTCAGCAAGGATATCACAGGATTTTATTCTTAAAGAAATGGCAGCCATAGTTGAGAGTCAAAACACACATGCACCTCACATTGTAGACCTCAATGGGCCTGGCCTAATGTGACCTTTTGTCCATTCTTTGGGAAGCCTTGCCTGTGAGATTTCTCCAGAGATTTCATTGAAATGAGCTTCCTCACCATTTAATCTTTGCTGAATGAATTGAAACCCACAGTGCCTCCAACTTCATGCTTGAAAAATGGCTAGATAAATACCATGAAATTTTTGAAATTCCTATGACCAGGTGGCACTGGAGAAACATTGGATGTCCTATTGCTGATCATGAGTATACCAGACAGTGCCTTGATTTACTGAGTTTCATGAAAATGGTGTAGAACAGAGATGCCAGTAAGTTGGAGCCTGCTGAGTAGTGGGTCTAGAGCAGTGCTGGGGAGGTGTTTGATAAAACATCCGTGGTAGGGCCATGTGGATCTACCATTGGATTCCAAATGGCTTGTAACTGACATGGTGCTGCCAGCAGACCCTTATATGTAAAGGCATCTTGTTATATGGAGAGTTTTAAGAGGAAAATTAAGAATCAGGTTGATATGGACAAGGGGGCAATGGGGCAAGCTGTGCGAGATAGAAGCCTAGTTGGTGCATTCTCTTGCAGACCCTGACCCACCACACGTGACAGAACTCCCTCCAGGACTGTGTCCCAGTTTAGCTGCTAGTATTTCGTGAAACAAATACCAAACTCACAGTGCAGCAGCCTAAAAACCACAAAAAGTGGAGGAGGACCAAATGGCTTCACAGTCCACACGGGGAGACGGGGAGACACTTAGTCCCCAGTGGCCTCAGTTTACCTATAAAGAGAGGATTCAGCACTGCTTCATCTTGTTCATTGGAAAATAAGAAACCATGTCCTCCAGGTCACATAGATGCAGACCCAGCTTTGATGGTCTCACTACAAAGGAAGCCAAATCTCATGAAAACAACATATATTTCAAGTGTGGAAGCTCAGAGGCAGTTTCTCAAAAAGTTTTTAGGCCAGCAGAGTTACATGTTTGTGGAGTGTTTACCCTGTCCCTTACTTTTGGAAACTCCTCTACCACCTCCAAGGTTGTGAACTCCTGAGCATTTTCCATTCCAGATATGTATTCACTGATTGTGTAACTCTTCTCCTCTAATTGTGTCTTACTTGGGGTGAAGGTAATGTCAAGGCATTGTTTTGGATGAGAGCGGGAGGATATGTGTGCAGCATATATTTACATACACATTGGATTCTTTTTCCAATTTTTCATTCGAAGTACTGAATCCCTGACACTAACCCATACCTAGTAGACTCAGACTATTCATCCTAATATAATGGGGAAAATTAACCCAACACAATAGAAATACAAGCACTTCAGAGGAGACATGTTCTATAGTTGGACTTGACATTTGCATTATATAAGGTAGGAGTTATACATCTAGTCAAATTTTAATTGAAATATTCTCCATGTGTTTTTAAACTTAACAAATATGTGAATACTTGTTTCCAATTTCTGTAGCCTATTCACACATGTATATTTATATGCATATATAGAATCCTACCAGGTATCACACGTACATTTTTGTAAGGTGGATGTCTTGGCAGATACAAATTGTGAGAAGTGTTCACTCCTCCTAAATGCTGTTGGAAATGAAAATTCAACCTATAAAAGAGCGTCCTAGAAGAACAACATTATACATAAACTCATGTTCAGTAACATAAATATTTTTGCATCTGTGGATGATATATATTTACTGATGAATTTCGATTGGCATTTATATTGGTACTTTTTAATGTCTGTGACTGTTGTGTGTGTGTGTGTGTGCGTGTGTGTGTGTGTGTGTATAGATATAGATATAGATATACTCTCCAAAGTTTTCCAAATATGAAATATATGTGTCTAGTACACACTCTATAAATTCATTCATGTTCATGTATGTTGATTTATAATCTTCTTTTCACATGATTATAATCAGAAATATTCATCCACCTGAAATACATATTTGTTTCCTAGTACTGACTACTAACTTCAGTGAAGGGTGCATACAAATCCTAATTATTCTACAGTATCTGACCCAGTCTAACATCAATGCAAGTAGACTCCTATGGGACATGATATGTAATTTGTCATTCATTTGTATTCGACACTGGTACATTATTGTTTCTTCAGTTTTTGCACATCATAGGATATACATTTCATCCACAAGTTCACAAATTAATAGGCATTTGTTTCAACATTAATCACTTCTTGCTTCAGAACACATGTATTGTCAGGGTTTCTTGACTTGTCTTTTCATGAGACTTCTTTCCAAACACATTATTTTGAATTTCCATAATCATTTTGAAGCAAAACTCACACACTCTTCATGATAAATCAAAACACTAATATTTCCATTAGATATATAACTGGTTGGAATGAATGATTGTATATCAATATACAATTTCCTTTTATTTTTCAGATATCAGTTCAATTCATTATTTAAAGTTCAAAAAAGTTATATTATTTATTCACAGTATGGTCTATTTGTGGTTTTTCTCTATGTTCATAGAAACAGGGTACACCTATTTGCACCCCCGATTCTAATTTTACATCTTCAATATATTGCTCCCAGAAATGGTGAAAGAAATACTCATGTCACCTCATTATCACAGTAATATTCTGGACAAAAAATGGAAAGGTCACACTTATGATTGTACCAAAGCCTAAATGGAAAGTGAACATGGATTTCTAAAAACATCCATGTCCAGGTTTCCTAATGCTGTCAATTGTCACTCCTATTGGTGACTACATATTTGTTTTTTCCTAATTTATATATTGAAACTCAACCCTGTTGAAAATGTCTAATTCTATCCCTCACTTTATACTTTGCCTGCTTTCGTAATGTTTCCATTGATATCTGCTTTTCTACATATTTTCCCCAGTTCAACATAGTGTCTGACTCTTCATATGTGCTGACATTTACATTCACTCTATAACCAAAAGTCTATTGCTAAAGAACTTTTGGTCCAAATCCTATACTCACTCGTCTTCCTAAACCTACCGACTATCTTCCTAATCCTACTGAATATCCCTTTTTGACTGGATGTTCTCTTCTAAATTCAATCATCCAATGTACAAGGTCCTATGCCATTGTATATCAAATTATCTGAGATACCTTGCAGAACATAATTCAAAGCTAAGTATCCCAATCAAGGGCAAAACCCTTCTGGGCTTCAAAGCATACTTAGATTTCTTTTTTCATACTTATATTTCACCTCTATATTCTTGTAAATATTGCAGGTTCCCAATCCCAGTATTCATCGCACAGAATCATTCGTCACCAAATCAAACCTGTTTTTAACCCCAAGTATACACTGTTCCCTCAATCATTTTACAGAAGAGCAGGGACAGAGGGGTTCTTACAATACAGGAAAGTTGGGGATCTTCCACCAGATGAGAACCTCAAATGTCCATGCACAAATGATACCTGGAGAAGTTGTAGGCAGGTATGAAGCACCTGAGAGAGCAAAAGTCAATTTCCATGGCAAACAACCTGGTCAGGATGAAGGGATGTGTCTGAATCCGCCTCTCTCTTCTTATTGTAGACAAGGTGGAACAATCCAGGCCTGAGTGGAGAGCTGTTCCCGGGTGCCAATGGTTGATATACATTCTACCTTATGAAAGTGTCACAGGAAGTAGGGGAAACCTCCATCTTATGTAACCCTTGGAAGCAACTGTTAGGACAAAGTGGTTGCCAAGGCAGTGACCTCATTCAGTTCCAAAGAATGTGACATACCTCATTTCCTTGGTGATGGAACTCTCTGAACTTGGTATCCAAGAAGCCAGGCACCCAGAGGCAGTCCCAGTCCCAGGCCCAGTGGGTTCACTTGTTTGGATTTACCAAGGACATAGTCAGTTTTCTTGGTACCTAATGATGTGAGGATGGCCAAATGCCAGGAGAGCTCTGAAGATGGACCTTTCCTGAGAAAACAGGTAGTGGCTAACCACTTTTTCCTGACATCTTCACAGAGTTGGTCAAGAAAACAAGATCTGAGAGAAGACAGGCCATTTCGGGGGAACATAGTATGGCCCACCAGTCAGAGGACACTCCGGATAGCCACAGACCTACTTGGGGGAAGGAGGTGCCTTTGTGGGAGTGGGTGTGGGTTTGTTGTATTGTCTCATGTTCTGAGAATAGATCGAAAAGGCGGTTTGTTTGGTTTGGAGTGGACAGTTTCTAGTAAGTCATTTGACACGGCGAGTGTTTCTGTTTCTGTGTATCCCACTGTGTCCGTTGTTGTAGACATTAGAAAAGAGAATGCATTAATGGATGTGTCCTGTCTAGTATAAATCTTCCCTATAATTCATCCTGCCCAATATATGAATGGACTGCAGCTTGTCTTATCGATGTGCAACACCTGTTATCTTTCTAAGTTGTTGTTTTCTTCCTGAATTCTGGCCACTCTCCAGAATAGGCTCATGGATTTGTGTCCAAAATATGTACCACCTCCAAGCTCTGTGACATGGCCATGTAAAGGATAGTTGAAGAGAATGGCGAGCATCTCAGAAAACTCAGAAATCAGTGTGACCAGGAAAGTCTCAGTGCAGAAACACTGCTTTGGGCTTTTTGCTTACTTATTGCTGTGTTGCACTGAATGTCAGGAAGGTCTTTGCCTCAGGCCACCCCTTTGTGAAGCCTGAAGAAAACAGTTTTCAAATGGAAATGAATGGGCCTCACCTGTGGCTCTTAGCTTAATTGCTTTGGAAAGGGATGTGTCTTTATCAGTCTCTTGGACCTGTGTGTGGCTGTAGCTTAGATTCTCAGCACCTGATGGATCTTAAGAATGATCCCATGTGAGCTTCCAAAACCACAATGGCAAAAAATATCATTCATTTTGGATGAAGTCTCTTGCCTTCCTCTGTTAGGTTGCTGCACTCCATCAAATGAGAATAGGGATTATTTAGGTCAAATGAGTTCTTCAAAGCCCTGCAGAGGTGCTTGTGTTTTCGCTTGACTCTAAATCACCTAAAGAATTGATACCTAAAATCAGTAGACCTCAAATTGGAGAAACATAGAAGTATTAACGGCAGGTTTATTTGTTCACTCCTGGTTCACAGAAACGGTGTTCAGCCTACCCTGACTTTAGGCAAATGAGGGGCAAACGAGCTGATTTTGGACACTGTCTTGGGCTGCGCCCCTCATGGAAACCTCCAGCCAGATGTTAAGATGATTGACTATATGGAATAAGATGAGGGCTATGTGGGAGTGTTTTGGTTTTAATTTTGCTCATTTGTGTGGCACTGGAATAAATGACTGTGTCCACGTGGGCTTGAACTCTGGTGTGATTCCCCTTAGAGACTGGGTTTTGGAACTGAACTCAGAGAAGCATTGCCATGAATTTTGTTGGGATTTTAAGAGGCCATGCATGAAAGTCGCTCTTGGAAACTGAGACCTAGGCCCCGGGTGGATTTCCACAGAGGCCTGGTAATCTCAGCAAGGATATCACATGATTTTATCCTTAAAGAAATGGCAGCCATAGTTGAGAGTCAAAACACACATGGACCTCACATTATAGACCTCAATGGGCCTCGCCTAATGTGACCTTTTGTCCACTCTTTGGGAAGCCTTGCCTGTGAGAGTTCTCCAGAAATTTTATTGAAATGAGCTTCCTCACCATTTAATCTTTGCTGAATGAATTGAAACCCACAGTGCCTCCAACTTCATGCTTGAAAAATGGCTAGATAAATACCATGAAATTTTTGAAATACCTATGACCAGGTGGTACTGGAGAAACATTGGATGTCCTTTTGCTGATCATGATTATACCAGACAGTGCCTTGATTTACTGAGTTTCATGAAAATGGTGTAGAACAGAGATGCCAGTAGTTTGTAGCCCTCTGAGTAGTGGGTCTAGAGCAGTGGTGGGGAGGTGTTTGATAAAACATTCGTGGAAGGGCCTTGTGGATCTACCATTGGATTCCAAATGGCTTGTAACTGACATGGTGCAGCCAGCAGACCCTTATATGTAAAGGCATCTTGTTATATGGAGAGTTTTCAGAGGAAAATTAAGAATCAGGTTGATATGGAAAAGGGGGCAATGGGGAAAGCTGTGAGAGATAGAAGCCTAGTTGGTGCATTCTCTTGCAGACCCTGACCCACCACACGTGACAGAACTCCCTCCAGCACTGTGTCCCAGTTTAGCTCCTAGTATTTCGTGAAACAACTACCAAACTCACAGTGCAGCAGCAAAAACTCCACAAAAAATGGAGGAGGACCAAATGGCTTCACAGTCCACACGGGGAGACACTTAGTCCCCAGTGGCCTCAGTTTACTTACAAAGAGAGGATTCAGCACTGCTTCATCTTGTTCATTGGAAAATAAGAAACCATGTCCTCCAGGTCACATAGATGTAGACCCAGCTTTGATGGTCTCACTACAAAGGAAGCCAAATCTCCTGAAAACAACATATATTTCAAGTGCGGAAGCTCAGAGGCAGTTTCTCAAAAAGTTTTTAGGCCAGCAGAGCTCCATGTTTGTGGAGTGTTTACCCTGTCCCTTACTTTTTGAAACTCCTCTACCGCCTCCAGAATGTGAACTCCTTAGCATTTTCCATTCCAGATATGTATTCACTGATTTTGTAACTCTTCTCCTCTAGTTGTGTCTTACTTGTGGTGAAGGTAATGTCAAGGCATTGTTCTGGATGAGAGCGGGAGGATATTTGTGCAGCGTATATTTACATACACATTGGATTCATTTTCCAATTTTTCATTCGAAGTACTGAATCCCTGACAATAACCCATACCTAGTAGACTCAGACTATTCATCCTAATATAATCGTGAAAATTAACCCAACACAATAGAAATACAAGCACTTCAGAGGAGACATGTTGTATAGTTGGACTTGACATTTGCCTTATATAAGGTTGGAGTTATAAATCTAGTCAAATTTTAATTGTAATATTGTCCATGTGTTTTTAAACTTAACAAATATGTGAATTCTTGTTTCCCTTTTCTGTAGCCTATTCACACATGTATATTTATATGCATATATAGAATCCTACCAGGTATCACACGTACATTTTTGTGAGGTGGCTGTCTTGGCAGATACAAATTGTGAGAAGAGTTCACTCCTCCTAAATGCTTTTGGAAATGAAAATTCAACCTATAGGAGAGCGTCCTATTAGAAAAACATTATATATAAACTCATGTTTAGTAAAATAAATATTTTTTGCATTTGTGGATGATATATATTTACTGATGAATTTCGATTGGCATTTATATTGGTACTTTTTAATGTCTGTGAGTGTTGTGTGTGTGTGTGTGTGTGTGTGTGTGTGTGTGTGTGTGTATATATATATATAGATATAGATATAGATATAGATATATAGATATAAATATAGATATACTCTCCAAATTTTTCAAAGTATGAAATATATGTGTCTTATTTTGCACTTCCTAAATTTTTCATATTCATGAATGTGGATTTATAATTATCTTTTCACAAGATTATTCTCAGAAACATTCATATACCCTACGAGACTCTTACCACTAATACTAATATAATGGAGAAAAAGAACCCAAACAGAATAGATACAAGCATTTCAGAAGAGACATGGTGTATAGTTGGACTTGCCTTTTGCATAATATAAGGTAGGAGTTATAAATCTATTCAATTTATTGAAATAATTTTCCATGTGTTATTTTTTTTGACACAACACAAAATTTAATCTTTGAAAAATAAATAAAATTGACACTTCCTTAACCAAGCTAATGAAGAAAAAAAAACCTCAAATTACTAAAATTAAGGATCATAATGGAACTTTTACAGAGTACACAACTAAAATACAGAGAATAATTTAAAACTAATTTGAAAATTTATAGTCTAATAAATTAAAATACCATGATGACATCAATAAAATTTTAGAGATATACCCAAACTTAATTAGTAGGACGTGAACAATTTAAACAAATCAATTTCAAGCAATGAAATAGAAGTTGCTGTCAACAGCCTACCAATCAAGCAAAGCCCAGGAACAGACAGATTCTCAGCCATGTTCTACAAGACCTTCAAAGAAGCATTCATCACAATACTCCTCAAATTATTCCATAAAATAGAAAAGGATGGAACTCCTCCAAACTCATTCCATGAGGCTATTATCACTCACATACCAAAATCAGACAAAGACACATCAAGGAAAGAAATCTTCAGAGCAATATTCCTGACAAAGATATATACAAAAATTCTCAATAAAATTCTTTTTTTTAAGCCAAAGTTAATCAAAAGGGATAAAGAGGGACACTACACACTATTCCATGTGTTTTTAAAGTTAATGAGGGGCAAACGAGCTGATTTTGGACACTGTCTTGGGCTGCACCCCTCATGGAAACCTCCAGCCAGAGTTTAAGATGATTGACTATATGGAATAAGGTGAGGGCCATGTGGGAGTGTTTTGGTTTTAATGTGGGTCATTTGTGTGGCATTGGAAAAAATGACTGGTTCCACGTGGGCTTGAACTCTGGTGTGATTCCCCTTAAACACTGGGTTTTGGAACTGAACTCAGAGAAGCATTGCTCTGAATTTTGTTGGGATTTTAAGAGGCCACGCATGAAAGTCGCTCTTGGAAACTGAGACCTAGGCCCCGGGTAGATTTCCACAGAGGCCTGGGAATCTCAGCAAGGATATCACAGGATTTTATTCTTAAAGAAATGGCAGCCATAGTTGAGAGTCAAAACACACATGCACCTCACATTGTAGACCTCAATGGGCCTGGCCTAATGTGACCTTTTGTCCATTCTTTGGGAAGCCTTGCCTGTGAGATTTCTCCAGAGATTTCATTGAAATGAGCTTCCTCACCATTTAATCTTTGCTGAATGAATTGAAACCCACAGTGCCTCCAACTTCATGCTTGAAAAATGGCTAGATAAATACCATGAAATTTTTGAAATTCCTATGACCAGGTGGCACTGGAGAAACATTGGATGTCCTATTGCTGATCATGAGTATACCAGACAGTGCCTTGATTTACTGAGTTTCATGAAAATGGTGTAGAACAGAGATGCCAGTAAGTTGGAGCCTGCTGAGTAGTGGGTCTAGAGCAGTGCTGGGGAGGTGTTTGATAAAACATCCGTGGTAGGGCCATGTGGATCTACCATTGGATTCCAAATGGCTTGTAACTGACATGGTGCTGCCAGCAGACCCTTATATGTAAAGGCATCTTGTTATATGGAGAGTTTTAAGAGGAAAATTAAGAATCAGGTTGATATGGACAAGGGGGCAATGGGGCAAGCTGTGCGAGATAGAAGCCTAGTTGGTGCATTCTCTTGCAGACCCTGACCCACCACACGTGACAGAACTCCCTCCAGCACTGTGTCCCAGTTTAGCTGCTAGTATTTCGTGAAACAAATACCAAACTCACAGTGCAGCAGCCTAAAAACCACAAAAAGTGGAGGAGGACCAAATGGCTTCACAGTCCACATGGGGAGACGGGGAGACACTTAGTCCCCAGTGGCCTCAGTTTACCTATAAAGAGAGGATTCAGCACTGCTTCATCTTGTTCATTGGAAAATAAGAAACCATGTCCTCCAGGTCACATAGATGCAGACCCAGCTTTGATGGTCTCACTACAAAGGAAGCCAAATCTCATGAAAACAACATATATTTCAAGTGCGGAAGCTCAGAGGCAGTTTCTCAAAAAGTTTTTAGGCCAGCAGAGTTACATGTTTGTGGAGTGTTTACCCTGTCCCTTACTTTTGGAAACTCCTCTACCACCTCCAAGGTTGTGAACTCCTGAGCATTTTCCATTCCAGATATGTATTCACTGATTGTGTAACTCTTCTCCTCTAATTGTGTCTTACTTGGGGTGAAGGTAATGTCAAGGCATTGTTTTGGATGAGAGCGGGAGGATATGTGTGCAGCATATATTTACATACACATTGGATTCTTTTTCCAATTTTTCATTCGAAGTACTGAATCCCTGACACTAACCCATACCTAGTAGACTCAGACTATTCATCCTAATATAATGGGGAAAATTAACCCAACACAATAGAAATACAAGCACTTCAGAGGAGACATGTTCTATAGTTGGACTTGACATTTGCATTATATAAGGTAGGAGTTATACATCTAGTCAAATTTTAATTGAAATATTCTCCATGTGTTTTTAAACTTAACAAATATGTGAATACTTGTTTCCAATTTCTGTAGCCTATTCACACATGTATATTTATATGCATATATAGAATCCTACCAGGTATCACACGTACATTTTTGTAAGGTGGATGTCTTGGCAGATACAAATTGTGAGAAGTGTACACTCCTCCTAAATGCTGTTGGAAATGAAAATTCAACCTATAAAAGAGCGTCCTAGAAGAACAACATTATACATAAACTCATGTTCAGTAACATAAATATTTTTGCATCTGTGGATGATATATATTTACTGATGAATTTCGATTGGCATTTATATTGGTACTTTTTAATGTCTGTGACTGTTGTGTGTGTGTGTGTGTGCGTGTGTGTGTGTGTGTGTATAGATATAGATATAGATATACTCTCCAAAGTTTTCCAAATATGAAATATATGTGTCTAGTACACACTCTATAAATTCATTCATGTTCATGTATGTTGATTTATAATCTTCTTTTCACATGATTATAATCAGAAATATTCATCCACCTGAAATACATATTTGTTTCCTAGTACTGACTACTAACTTCAGTGAAGGGTGCATACAAATCCTAATTATTCTACAGTATCTGACCCAGTCTAACATCAATGCAAGTAGACTCCTATGGGACATGATATGTAATTTGTCATTCATTTGTATTCGACACTGGTACATTATTGTTTCTTCAGTTTTTGCACATCATAGGATATACATTTCATCCACAAGTTCACAAATTAATAGGCATTTGTTTCAACATTAATCACTTCTTGCTTCAGAACACATGTATTGTCAGGGTTTCTTGACTTGTCTTTTCATGAGACTTCTTTCCAAACACATTATTTTGAATTTCCATAATCATTTTGAAGCAAAACTCACACACTCTTCATGATAAACCAAAACACTAATATTTCCATTAGATATATAACTGGTTGGAATGAATGATTGTATATCAATATACAATTTCCTTTTATTTTTCAGATATCAGTTCAATTCATTATTTAAAGTTCAAAAATGTTATATTATTTATTCACAGTATGGTCTATTTGTGGTTTTTCTCTATGTTCATAGAAACAGGGTACACCTATTTGCACCCCCGATTCTAATTTTACATCTTCAATATATTGCTCCCAGAAATGGTGAAAGAAATACTCATGTCACCTCATTATCACAGTAATATTCTGGACAAAAAATGGAAAGGTCACACTTATGATTGTACCAAAGCCTAAATGGAAAGTGAACATGGATTTCTAAAAACATCCATGTCCAGGTTTCCTAATGCTGTCAATTGTCACTCCTATTGGTGACTACATATTTGTTTTTCCCTAATTTATATATTGAAACTCAACCCTGTTGAAAATGTCTAATTCTATCCCTCACTTTATACTTTGCCTGCTTTCGTAATGTTTCCATTGATATCTGCTTTTCTACATATTTTCCCCAGTTCAACATAGTGTCTGACTCTTCATATGTGCTGACATTTACATTCACTCTATAACCAAAAGTCTATTGCTAAAGAACTTTTGGTCCAAATCCTATACTCACTCGTCTTCCTAAACCTACCGACTATCTTCCTAATCCTACTGAATATCCCTTTTTGACTGGATGTTCTCTTCTAAATTCAATCATCCAATGTACAAGGTCCTATGCCATTGTATATCAAATTATCTGAGATACCTTGCAGAACATAATTCAAAGCTAAGTATCCCAATCAAGGGCAAAACCCTTCTGGGCTTCAAAGCATACCTAGATTTCTTTTTTCATACTTATATTTCACCTCTATATTCTTGTAAATATTGCAGGTTCCCAATCCCAGTATTCATCGCACAGAATCATTCGTCACCAAATCAAACCTGTTTTTAACCCCAAGTATACACTGTTCCCTCAATCATTTTACAGAAGAGCAGGGACAGAGGGGTTCTTACAATACAGGAAAGTTGGGGATCTTCCACCAGATGAGAACCTCAAATGTCCATGCACAAATGATACCTGGAGAAGTTGTAGGCAGGTATGAAGCACCTGAGAGAGCAAAAGTCAATTTCCATGGCAAACAACCTGGTCAGGATGAAGGGATGTGTCTGAATCTGCCTCTCTCTTCTTATTGTAGACAAGGTGGAACAATCCAGGCCTGAGTGGAGAGCTGTTCCCGGGTGCCAATGGTTGATATACATTCTACCTTATGAAAGTGTCACAGGAAGTAGGGGAAACCTCCATCTTATGTAACCCTTGGAAGCAACTGTTAGGACAAAGTGGTTGCCAAGGCAGTGACCTCATTCAGTTCCAAAGAATGTGACATACCTCATTTCCTTGGTGATGGAACTCTCTGAACTTGGTATCCAAGAAGCCAGGCACCCAGAGGCAGTCCCAGTCCCAGGCCCAGTGGGTTCACTTGTTTGGATTTACCAAGGACATAGTCAGTTTTCTTGGTACCTAATGATGTGAGGATGGCCAAATGCCAGGAGAGCTCTGAAGATGGACCTTTCCTGAGAAAACAGGTAGTGGCTAACCACTTTTTCCTGACATCTTCACAGAGTTGGTCAAGAAAACAAGATCTGAGAGAAGACAGGCCATTTCGGGGGAACATAGTATGGCCCACCAGTCAGAGGACACTCCGGATAGCCACAGACCTACTTGGGGGAAGGAGGTGCCTTTGTGGGAGTGGGTGTGGGTTTGTTGTATTGTCTCATGTTCTGAGAATAGATCGAAAAGGCGGTTTGTTTGGTTTGGAGTGGACAGTTTCTAGTAAGTCATTTGACACGGCGAGTGTTTCTGTTTCTGTGTATCCCACTGTGTCCGTTGTTGTAGACATTAGAAAAGAGAATGCATTAATGGATGTGTCCTGTCTAGTATAAATCTTCCCTATAATTCATCCTGCCCAATATATGAATGGACTGCAGCTTGTCTTATCGATGTGCAACACCTGTTATCTTTCTAAGTTGTTGTTTTCTTCCTGAATTCTGGCCACTCTCCAGAATAGGCTCATGGATTTGTGTCCAAAATATGTACCACCTCCAAGCTCTGTGACATGGCCATGTAAAGGATAGTTGAAGAGAATGGCGAGCATCTCAGAAAACTCAGAAATCAGTGTGACCAGGAAAGTCTCAGTGCAGAAACACTGCTTTGGGCTTTTTGCTTACTTATTGCTGTGTTGCACTGAATGTCAGGAAGGTCTTTGCCTCAGGCCACCCCTTTGTGAAGCCTGAAGAAAACAGTTTTCAAATGGAAATGAATGGGCCTCACCTGTGGCTCTTAGCTTAATTGCTTTGGAAAGGGATGTGTCTTTATCAGTCTCTTGGACCTGTGTGTGGCTGTAGCTTAGATTCTCAGCACCTGATGGATCTTAAGAATGATCCCATGTGAGCTTCCAAAACCACAATGGCAAAAAATATCATTCATTTTGGATGAAGTCTCTTGCCTTCCTCTGTTAGGTTGCTGCACTCCATCAAATGAGAATAGGGATTATTTAGGTCAAATGAGTTCTTCAAAGCCCTGCAGAGGTGCTTGTGTTTTCGCTTGACTCTAAATCACCTAAAGAATTGATACCTAAAATCAGTAGACCTCAAATTGGAGAAACATAGAAGTATTAACGGCAGGTTTATTTGTTCACTCCTGGTTCACAGAAACGGTGTTCAGCCTACCCTGACTTTAGGCAAATGAGGGGCAAACGAGCTGATTTTGGACACTGTCTTGGGCTGCGCCCCTCATGGAAACCTCCAGCCAGATGTTAAGATGATTGACTATATGGAATAAGATGAGGGCTATGTGGGAGTGTTTTGGTTTTAATTTTGCTCATTTGTGTGGCACTGGAATAAATGACTGTGTCCACGTGGGCTTGAACTCTGGTGTGATTCCCCTTAGAGACTGGGTTTTGGAACTGAACTCAGAGAAGCATTGCCATGAATTTTGTTGGGATTTTAAGAGGCCATGCATGAAAGTCGCTCTTGGAAACTGAGACCTAGGCCCCGGGTGGATTTCCACAGAGGCCTGGTAATCTCAGCAAGGATATCACATGATTTTATCCTTAAAGAAATGGCAGCCATAGTTGAGAGTCAAAACACACATGGACCTCACATTATAGACCTCAATGGGCCTCGCCTAATGTGACCTTTTGTCCACTCTTTGGGAAGCCTTGCCTGTGAGAGTTCTCCAGAGATTTTATTGAAATGAGCTTCCTCACCATTTAATCTTTGCTGAATGAATTGAAACCCACAGTGCCTCCAACTTCATGCTTGAAAAATGGCTAGATAAATACCATGAAATTTTTGAAATACCTATGACCAGGTGGTACTGGAGAAACATTGGATGTCCTTTTGCTGATCATGATTATACCAGACAGTGCCTTGATTTACTGAGTTTCATGAAAATGGTGTAGAACAGAGATGCCAGTAGTTTGTAGCCCTCTGAGTAGTGGGTCTAGAGCAGTGGTGGGGAGGTGTTTGATAAAACATTCGTGGAAGGGCCTTGTGGATCTACCATTGGATTCCAAATGGCTTGTAACTGACATGGTGCAGCCAGCAGACCCTTATATGTAAAGGCATCTTGTTATATGGAGAGTTTTCAGAGGAAAATTAAGAATCAGGTTGATATGGAAAAGGGGGCAATGGGGAAAGCTGTGAGAGATAGAAGCCTAGTTGGTGCATTCTCTTGCAGACCCTGACCCACCACACGTGACAGAACTCCCTCCAGCACTGTGTCCCAGTTTAGCTCCTAGTATTTCGTGAAACAACTACC
This sequence comes from Callospermophilus lateralis, assembly GCF_048772815.1. Taxonomy (NCBI): domain Eukaryota; kingdom Metazoa; phylum Chordata; class Mammalia; order Rodentia; family Sciuridae; genus Callospermophilus; species Callospermophilus lateralis. Next base: position 27,967 of record NW_027510696.1, read on the forward strand.
AAACTCACAGTGCAGCAGCAAAAACTCCACAAAAAATGGAGGAGGACCAAATGGCTTCACAGTCCACACGGGGAGACACTTAGTCCCCAGTGGCCTCAGTTTACTTACAAAGAGAGGATTCAGCACTGCTTCATCTTGTTCATTGGAAAATAAGAAACCATGTCCTCCAGGTCACATAGATGTAGACCCAGCTTTGATGGTCTCACTACAAAGGAAGCCAAATCTCCTGAAAACAACATATATTTCAAGTGCGGAAGCTCAGAGGCAGTTTCTCAAAAAGTTTTTAGGCCAGCAGAGCTCCATGTTTGTGGAGTGTTTACCCTGTCCCTTACTTTTTGAAACTCCTCTACCGCCTCCAGAATGTGAACTCCTTAGCATTTTCCATTCCAGATATGTATTCACTGATTTTGTAACTCTTCTCCTCTAGTTGTGTCTTACTTGTGGTGAAGGTAATGTCAAGGCATTGTTCTGGATGAGAGCGGGAGGATATTTGTGCAGCGTATATTTACATACACATTGGATTCATTTTCCAATTTTTCATTCGAAGTACTGAATCCCTGACAATAACCCATACCTAGTAGACTCAGACTATTCATCCTAATATAATCGTGAAAATTAACCCAACACAATAGAAATACAAGCACTTCAGAGGAGACATGTTGTATAGTTGGACTTGACATTTGCCTTATATAAGGTTGGAGTTATAAATCTAGTCAAATTTTAATTGTAATATTGTCCATGTGTTTTTAAACTTAACAAATATGTGAATTCTTGTTTCCCTTTTCTGTAGCCTATTCACACATGTATATTTATATGCATATATAGAATCCTACCAGGTATCACACGTACATTTTTGTGAGGTGGCTGTCTTGGCAGATACAAATTGTGAGAAGAGTTCACTCCTCCTAAATGCTTTTGGAAATGAAAATTCAACCTATAGGAGAGCGTCCTATTAGAAAAACATTATATATAAACTCATGTTTAGTAAAATAAATATTTTTTGCATTTGTGGATGATATATATTTACTGATGAATTTCGATTGGCATTTATATTGGTACTTTTTAATGTCTGTGAGTGTTGTGTGTGTGTGTGTGTGTGTGTATATATATATATAGATATAGATATAGATATAGATATATAGATATAAATATAGATATACTCTCCAAATTTTTCAAAGTATGAAATATATGTGTCTTATTTTGCACTTCCTAAATTTTTCATATTCATGAATGTGGATTTATAATTATCTTTTCACAAGATTATTCTCAGAAACATTCATATACCCTACGAGACTCTTACCACTAATACTAATATAATGGAGAAAAAGAACCCAAACCGAATAGATACAAGCATTTCAGAAGAGACATGGTGTATAGTTGGACTTGCCTTTTGCATAATATAAGGTAGGAGTTATAAATCTATTCAATTTATTGAAATAATTTTCCATGTGTTATTTTTTTTGACACAACACAAAATTTAATCTTTGAAAAATAAATAAAATTGACACTTCCTTAACCAAGCTAATGAAGAAAAAAAAACCTCAAATTACTAAAATTAAGGATCATAATGGAACTTTTACAGAGTACACAACTAAAATACAGAGAATAATTTAAAACTAATTTGAAAATTTATAGTCTAATAAATTAAAATACCATGATGACATCAATAAAATTTTAGAGATATACCCAAACTTAATTAGTAGGACGTGAACAATTTAAACAAATCAATTTCAAGCAATGAAATAGAAGTTGCTGTCAACAGCCTACCAATCAAGCAAAGCCCAGGAACAGACAGATTCTCAGCCATGTTCTACAAGACCTTCAAAGAAGCATTCATCACAATACTCCTCAAATTATTCCATAAAATAGAAAAGGATGGAACTCCTCCAAACTCATTCCATGAGGCTATTATCACTCACATACCAAAATCAGACAAAGACACATCAAGGAAAGAAATCTTCAGAGCAATATTCCTGACAAAGATATATACAAAAATTCTCAATAAAATTCTTTTTTTTAAGCCAAAGTTAATCAAAAGGGATAAAGAGGGACACTACACACTATTCCATGTGTTTTTAAAGTTAATGAGGGGCAAACGAGCTGATTTTGGACACTGTCTTGGGCTGCACCCCTCATGGAAACCTCCAGCCAGAGTTTAAGATGATTGACTATATGGAATAAGGTGAGGGCCATGTGGGAGTGTTTTGGTTTTAATGTGGGTCATTTGTGTGGCATTGGAAAAAATGACTGGTTCCACGTGGGCTTGAACTCTGGTGTGATTCCCTTAAACACTGGGTTTTGGAACTGAACTCAGAGAAGCATTGCTCTGAATTTTGTTGGGATTTTAAGAGGCCACGCATGAAAGTCGCTCTTGGAAACTGAGACCTAGGCCCCGGGTAGATTTCCACAGAGGCCTGGGAATCTCAGCAAGGATATCACAGGATTTTATTCTTAAAGAAATGGCAGCCATAGTTGAGAGTCAAAACACACATGCACCTCACATTGTAGACCTCAATGGGCCTGGCCTAATGTGACCTTTTGTCCATTCTTTGGGAAGCCTTGCCTGTGAGATTTCTCCAGAGATTTCATTGAAATGAGCTTCCTCACCATTTAATCTTTGCTGAATGAATTGAAACCCACAGTGCCTCCAACTTCATGCTTGAAAAATGGCTAGATAAATACCATGAAATTTTGAAATTCCTATGACCAGGTGGCACTGGAGAAACATTGGATGTCCTATTGCTGATCATGAGTATACCAGACAGTGCCTTGATTTACTGAGTTTCATGAAAATGGTGTAGAACAGAGATGCCAGTAAGTTGGAGCCTGCTGAGTAGTGGGTCTAGAGCAGTGCTGGGGAGGTGTTTGATAAAACATCCGTGGTAGGGCCATGTGGATCTACCATTGGATTCCAAATGGCTTGTAACTGACATGGTGCTGCCAGCAGACCCTTATATGTAAAGGCATCTTGTTATATGGAGAGTTTTAAGAGGAAAATTAAGAATCAGGTTGATATGGACAAGGGGGCAATGGGGCAAGCTGTGCGAGATAGAAGCCTAGTTGGTGCATTCTCTTGCAGACCCTGACCCACCACACGTGACAGAACTCCCTCCAGCACTGTGTCCCAGTTTAGCTGCTAGTATTTCGTGAAACAAATACCAAACTCACAGTGCAGCAGCCTAAAAACCACAAAAAGTGGAGGAGGACCAAATGGCTTCACAGTCCACATGGGGAGACGGGGAGACACTTAGTCCCCAGTGGCCTCAGTTTACCTATAAAGAGAGGATTCAGCACTGCTTCATCTTGTTCATTGGAAAATAAGAAACCATGTCCTCCAGGTCACATAGATGCAGACCCAGCTTTGATGGTCTCACTACAAAGGAAGCCAAATCTCATGAAAACAACATATATTTCAAGTGCGGAAGCTCAGAGGCAGTTTCTCAAAAAGTTTTTAGGCCAGCAGAGTTACATGTTTGTGGAGTGTTTACCCTGTCCCTTACTTTTGGAAACTCCTCTACCACCTCCAAGGTTGTGAACTCCTGAGCATTTTCCATTCCAGATA
>NW_027510697.1:0-31516 GCF_048772815.1 Callospermophilus lateralis
ATTTGGTGAGCAAAGTGGGATTTGTGTACTGATCATTACCACCAAGTATCATCAAGATTCGGTTAAAAAATATTTGCTGGTATTTCGGAAACTCGTAATTTCTTAGAAGCTTTGCAACCCATCTCAATGAAAGTGCTTTTCCACAGTCTGTGCCTAGGGCTACTTGAAGAGGAAACAAACCATAGAGACAAAACTGAGAACTCCTTTATTTTCTCAAGTTTCAAAGAGATACTACAAACCGTGTTGGATTTAGAGTTCCAAATTCATCTATCTATATAGGAGAGAACAGAGGGAAACCTAAATATAAAAACTGCTACTGTAGACGAACGCTTCAACCTAGAAGAACAAAATTTGTTGAGCCAAGTGGGATTTGTGTACTGATCATTAGCAACGAGTATCATCAAGATTGGGTGAAAAAATATTTGCTGGTATTTCGGAACCTCGTTATTTCTTAGAATCATGGCAACCCCTCTCAATGAAAGTGCTTTTCCACAGTGTATGCCTAGGGCTTCTTGAAGAGGAAACAAACCATAGAGACAAAACTGAGAAAACTATTATTTTGTCAAGTTTCAAAGAGCTACTACAAACCATGTTGGATTTAGAGTTCCAAATTCATCTATCTATATAGGAGAGAACAGAGGGAAAACTAAATATCAAAACTGCTACTGTATACGAACGCTTCAACCTAGAAGAACAAAATTTGGTGAGCCAAGTGCGATTTGTGTACTGATCATTACGACCAAGTAACATCAAGATTGGGTGAAAAAATATTTGCTGGTATTTCGGAAATTCGTAATTTCTTAGAAGCTTGGCAACACCACTCAATGAAAGTGCTTTTCCACAGTCTGTGCCTAGGGCTACTAGAAGAGGAAACAAACCATAGAGACAAAACGGAGAACTACTTTATTTTGTCAAGTTTCAACCAGCTACTACAAACCATGTTGGATTTAGAGTTCCAAATTCATCTATCTATATATGAGAGAAAAGAGTGAAACCTAAATATAAAAACTGCTACTGTAGACGAACGCTTCAACCTAGAAGAACAAAATCTGGTGAGCCAAGTGGGATCTGTGTACTGATCATTACCACCAACTATCATCAAGATTGGGTGAAAAAATATTTGCTGATATTTCGGAAACTCATTATTTCTTAAAAGCTTGGCAACCCCTCTCAATGAAAGTGCTTTTCCACAGTCTGTGCCTAGGGCTACTTGAAGCGGAAACAAACCATAGAGACAAAACGGAGAACTACTTTATTTTGTCAAGTTTCAACCAGCTACTACAAACCATGTTGGATTTAGAGTTCCAAATTCATCTATCTATATAGGAGAGAACAGAGGGAAACCTAAATATAAAAAATGCTACTGTAGACGAACGCTTCAACCTAGAAGAACAAAATTTGGTGAGCCAAGTGGGATTAGTGTACTGATCATTACCACCAACTATCATCAAGATTGGGTGAAAAAATATTTGCTGATATTTCGGAAACTCATTATTTCTTAAAAGCTTGGCAACCCCTCTCAATGAAAGTGCTTTTCCACAGTCTGTGCCTAGGGCTACTTGAAGAGGAAACAAACCATAGAGAGAAAACTGAGAACTCCTTTATTTTGTCAAGTTTCAAAGAGCTACTATAAACCCTGTTGGATTTAGTGTTCCAAATTCTTCTATCTATATAGGAGAGAACAGAGGGAAACCTAAATATAAAAGCTGCTATTGTAGACCAACGTTTCAACCTAGAAGAACAAAATTTGGTGAGCTAAGTGGGATTTGTGTACTGATCATTACCACCAAGTATCATCAAGATTGGGTGAAAAATATTTGCTGGTATTTTGGAAACTCGTTATTTCTTAGAAGCTTGGCAACCCATCTCAATGAAAGTGCTTTCCACAGTCTGTGCCTAGGGCTACTTGAAGAGGAAACAAACCATAGAGACAAAACTGAGAACTCCTTTATTTTTTCCAGTTTCAAAGAGCTACTACAAACCATGTTGGATTTAGAGTTCCAAATTCATCTATCTATATATGAGAGAAAAGAGTGAAACCTAAATATAAAAACTGCTACTGTAGACGAACGCTTCAATCTAGAAGAACAAAATCTGGTGAGCCAAGTGGGATCTGTGTACTGATCATTACCACCAAGAATCATCAAGATTGGGTGAAAAAATTTTTGCTGGTATTTCGGAAACTCGTTATTTCTTAGAAGCTTGGCAACCCATCTCAATGAAAGTGCTTTCCACAGTCTGTGCCTAGGGCTACTTGAAGAGGAAACAAACCATAGAGACAAAACTGAGAACTCCTTTATTTTTTCCAGTTTCAAAGAGCTACTACAAACCATGTTGGATTTAAAGTTCCAAATTCATCTATCTATATAGGAGAGAACAGAGGGAGACCTAAATATAAAAACTGCTACTGTAGACGAACGCTTCAACCTAGAAGATCAAAATTTGGTGAGCCAAGTGGGATTTGGGTACTGATCATTACCACCAAGTATCATCAAGATTGGGTGAATAAATATTTGCTGGTATTTCGGAAAATCGTAATTTCTTAGAAGCTTGGCAACCCCTCTCAATGAAAATGCTTTTCCACAGTCTGTGCCTAGGGCTACTTGAAGGGGAAACAAACCATAGAGACAAAACTGAGAACTCCTTTATTTTTTCAAGTTTCAAAGAGCTACTACAATCCATGTTGGATTTAGAGTTCCAAATTCATCTATGTATATAGGAGAGAACAGAGGGAAACAAAATATAAAAACTGCTACTTTAGACGAACGCTTCAACCTAGAAGAACAAAATTTGGTGAGCCAAGTGGGATTTGTGTACTGATCATTACCACCAACTATCATCAAGATTGGCTGAAAAAATATTTGCTGGTATTTCGGAAACTCGTTATTTCTTAGAAGCTTGGCAACCCCTCTCAATGAAAGTGCTTTTCCACAGTCTGTGCCTAGGGCTACTTGAAGTGGAAACAAACCATAGAGACAAAACTGAGAACTCCTTTATTTTGTCAAGTTTCAAGGAGCTACTACAATCCATGTTGGATTTAGAGTTCCAAATTCATCTATCTATATAAAAGAGAACAGAGAGAAACCTAAATATAAAAACAGCTACTGTAGACGAACGCTTCAACCTAGAAGAACAGAATCTGGTGAGCCAAGTGGGATCTGTGTACTGATCATTACCACCAAGAATCATCAAGATTGGGTGAAAAAATTTTTGCTGGTATTTCGGAAACTAGTTATTTCTTAAAAGCTTGGCAACCCCTCTCAATGAAAGTGCTTTTCCACAGTCTGTGCCTAGGCTACTTGAAGAGGAAACAAACCATAGAGACAAAACTGAGAACTCCTTTATTTTGTCATGTTTCAAAGAGCTACTACAATCCATGTTGGATTTAGAGTTCCAAATTCATCTATCTATATAGGAGAGAACAGAGAGAAACCTAAATATAAAAACAGCTACTGTAGACGAACGCTTCAACCTAGAAGAACAAAAATTGGTGAGCCTAGTGGGATTTGTGTAGTGATCATTACCACCAAGAATCATCAAGATTGGGTGAAAAAATATTTGCTGGTATTTCGGAAACTTGTAATTTCTTAGAAGCCTGGCAACCACTCTCAATTAATGTGCTTTTCTACAGTCTGTGCCTAGGGCTACTTGAAGAGGAAACAAACCATAGAGAGAAAACTGAGAACTCCTTTATTTTGTCAAGTTTCAAAGAGCTACTATAAACCCTGTTGGATTTAGTGTTCCAAATTCTTCTATCTATATAGGAGAGAACAGAGGGAAACCTAAATATAAAAACTGCTATTGTAGACCAACGTTTCAACCTAGAAGAACAAAATTTGGTGAGCCAAGTGGGATTAGTGTACTGATCATTACCACCAACTATCATCAAGATTGGGTGAAAAAATATTTGCTGATATTTCGGAAACTCATTATTTCTTAAAGCTTGGCAACCCCTCTCAATGAAAGTGCTTTTCACAGTCTGTGCCTAGGGCTACTTGAAGAGGAAACAAACCATAGAGACAAAACTCAGAACTCCTTTATTTTGTCAAGTTTCAAAGAGCTACTACAAACCATGTTGGATTTAGAGTTCCAAATTCATCTATCTATATATGAGAGAAAAGAGTGAAACCTAAATATATAAACTGCTACTGTAGACGAACGCTTCAACCTAGAAGAACAAAATCTGGTGAGCCAAGTGGGATCTGTGTACTGATCATTACCACCAAGAATCTTCAAGTTTGGGTGAAAAAATTTTTGCTGGTATTTCGGAAACTAGTTATTTCTTAAAAGCTTGGCAACCCCTCTCAATGAAAGTGCTTTTCCACAGTCTGTGCCTAGGCTACTTGAAGAGGAAACAAACCATAGAGACAAAACTGAGAACTCCTTTATTTTGTCAAGTTTCAAAGAGCTACTACAATCCATGTTGGATTTAGAGTTCCAAATTCATCTATCTATATAGGAGAGAACAGAGAGAAACCTAAATATAAAAACAGCTACTGTAGACGAACGCTTCAACCTAGAAGAACAAAAATTGGTGAGCCTAGTGGGATTTGTGTAGTGATCATTACCACCAAGAATCATCAAGATTGGGTGAAAAAATATTTGCTGGTATTTCGGAAACTTGTAATTTCTTAGAAGCCTGGCAACCACTCTCAATGAATGTGCTTTTCCACAGTCTGTGCCTAGGGCTACTTGAAGAGGAAACAAACCATAGAGAGAAAACTGAGAACTCCTTTATTTTGTCAAGTTTCAAAGAGCTACTATAAACCCTGTTGGATTTAGTGTTCCAAATTCTTCTATCTATATAGGAGAGAACAGAGGGAAACCTAAATATAAAAGCTGCTATTGTAGACCAACGTTTCAACCTAGAAGAACAAAATTTGGTGAGCCAAGTGGGATTTGTGTACTGATCATTACCACCAAGTATCATCAAGATTGGGTGAAAAAATATTTGCTGGTATTTTGGAAACTCGTTATTTCTTAGAAGCTTGGCAACCCATCTCAATGAAAGTGCTTTCCACAGTCTGTGCCTAGGGCTACTTGAAGAGGAAACAAACCATAGAGACAAAACTGAGAACTCCTTTATTTTTTCCAGTTTCAAAGAGCTACTACAAACCATGTTGGATTTAGAGTTCCAAATTCATCTATCTATATATGAGAGAAAAGAGTGAAACCTAAATATAAAAACTGCTACTGTAGACGAACGCTTCAACCTAGAAGAACAAAATCTGGTGAGCCAAGTGGGATCTGTGTACTGATCATTACCACCAAGAATCACCAAGATTGGGTGAAAAAATTTTTGCTGGTATTTCGGAAACTCGTTATTTCTTAGAAGCTTGGCAACCCATCTCAATGAAAGTGCTTTCCACAGTCTGTGCCTAGGGCTACTTGAAGAGGAAACAAACCATAGAGACAAAACTGAGAACTCCTTTATTTTGTCAAGTTTCAAAGAGCTACTACAAACCATGTTGGATTTAAAGTTCCAAATTCATCTATCTATATAGGAGAGAACAGAGGGAGACCTAAATATAAAAACTGCTACTGTAGACGAACGCTTCAACCTAGAAGATCAAAATTTGGTGAGCCAAGTGGGATTTGGGTACTGATCATTACCACCAAGTATCATCAAGATTGGGTGAATAAATATTTGCTGGTATTTCGGAAAATCGTAATTTCTTAGAAGCTTGGCAACCCCTCTCAATGAAAATGCTTTTCCACAGTCTGTGCCTAGGGCTACTTGAAGAGGAAACAAACCATAGAGACAAAACTGAGAACTCCTTTATTTTTTCAAGTTTCAAAGAGCTACTACAATCCATGTTGGATTTAGAGTTCCAAATTCATCTATGTATATAGGAGAGAACAGAGGGAAACAAAATATAAAAACTGCTACTTTAGACGAACGCTTCAACCTAGAAGAACAAAATTTGGTAAGCCAAGTGGGATTTGTGTACTGATCATTACCACCAACTATCATCAAGATTGGCTGAAAAAATATTTGCTGGTATTTCGGAAACTCGTTATTTCTTAGAAGCTTGGCAACCCCTCTCAATGAAAGTGCTTTTCCACAGTCTGTGCCTAGGGCTACTTGAAGTGGAAAAAAACCATAGAGACAAAACTGAGAACTCCTTTATTTTGTCAAGTTTCAAGGAGCTACTACAATCCATGTTGGATTTAGAGTTCCAAATTCATCTATCTATATAAAAGAGAACAGAGAGAAACCTAAATATAAAAACAGCTACTGTAGACGAACGCTTCAACCTAGAAGAACAAAATTTGGTGAGCCTAGTGTGATTTGTGTACTGATCATTACCACCAAGTATCATCAAGATTGGGTGAAAAAATATTTGCTGGTATTTCGGAAATTCGTAATTTCTTAGAAGCTTGGCAACACCTCTCAATGAAAGTGCTTTTCCACAGTCTGTGCCTAGGGCTACTTGAAGAGGAAACAAACCATAGAGAGAAAACTGAGAACTCCTTTATTTTGTCAAGTTTCAAAGAGCTACTATAAACCCTGTTGGATTTAGTGTTCCAAATTCATCTATCTATATAGGAGAGAACAGAGGGAAACCTAAATATAAAAACTGCTACTGTAGACGAACGCTTCAACCTAGAAGAACAAAATTTGGTGAGCCAAGTGGGATTTGGGTACTGATCATTACCACCAAGTATCATCAAGATTGGGTGAAAAATATTTGCTGGTATTTTAAAAACTCGTTATTTCTTAGAAGCTTGGCAACCCCTCTCAATGAAACTGCTTTTCCACAGTCTGTGCCTAGGGCTACTTGAAGCGAAAACAATCTATAGAGACAAAACGGAGAACTACTTTATTTAGTCAAGTTTCAACCAGCTACTACAAACCATGTTGGATTTAGAGTTCCAAATTCATCTATCTATATAGGAGGGAACAGAGGGAAACCTAAATATAAAAACTGCTACTGTGGACGAACGCTTCAACCTAGAAGAACAAAATTTGGTGAGCCAAGTGGGATTTGTGTACTGATCATTACCACCAAGTATCATCAAGATTGGGTAAAAAAATATTTGCTGGTATTTCGGATACTTGTAATTTCTTAGAAGCTTGGCAACCCCTCTCAATGAAAGTGCTTTTCCACAGTCTGTGCCTAGGGCTACTTGAAGAGGAAACAAACCATAGAGACAAAACTGAGAACTCCTTTATTTTGTCAAGTTTCAAAGAGCTACTAAAAACCATGTTGGATTTAGAGTTCCAAATTCATCTATCTAAATAGGAGAGAACAGAATGAAACCTATATATAAAAACTGCTACTGTAGACGAATGCTTCAACCTAGAAGAACAAAATTTGGTGAGCAAAGTGGGATTTGTGTACTGATCATTACCACCAAGTATCATCAAGATTCGGTTAAAAAATATTTGCTGGTATTTCGGAAACTCGTAATTTCTTAGAAGCTTTGCAACCCATCTCAATGAAAGTGCTTTTCCACAGTCTGTGCCTAGGGCTACTTGAAGAGGAAACAAACCATAGAGACAAAACTGAGAACTCCTTTATTTTCTCAAGTTTCAAAGAGATACTACAAACCGTGTTGGATTTAGAGTTCCAAATTCATCTATCTATATAGGAGAGAACAGAGGGAAACCTAAATATAAAAACTGCTACTGTAGACGAACGCTTCAACCTAGAAGAACAAAATTTGTTGAGCCAAGTGGGATTTGTGTACTGATCATTAGCAACGAGTATCATCAAGATTGGGTGAAAAAATATTTGCTGGTATTTCGGAACCTCGTTATTTCTTAGAATCATGGCAACCCCTCTCAATGAAAGTGCTTTTCCACAGTGTATGCCTAGGGCTTCTTGAAGAGGAAACAAACCATAGAGACAAAACTGAGAAAATTATTATTTTGTCAAGTTTCAAAGAGCTACTACAAACCATGTTGGATTTAGAGTTCCAAATTCATCTATCTATATAGGAGAGAACAGAGGGAAAACTAAATATCAAAACTGCTACTGTATACGAACGCTTCAACCTAGAAGAACAAAATTTGGTGAGCCAAGTGCGATTTGTGTACTGATCATTACGACCAAGTAACATCAAGATTGGGTGAAAAAATATTTGCTGGTATTTCGGAAATTCGTAATTTCTTAGAAGCTTGGCAACACCACTCAATGAAAGTGCTTTTCCACAGTCTGTGCCTAGGGCTACTAGAAGAGGAAACAAACCATAGAGACAAAACGGAGAACTACTTTATTTTGTCAAGTTTCAACCAGCTACTACAAACCATGTTGGATTTAGAGTTCCAAATTCATCTATCTATATATGAGAGAAAAGAGTGAAACCTAAATATAAAAACTGCTACTGTAGACGAACGCTTCAACCTAGAAGAACAAAATCTGGTGAGCCAAGTGGGATCTGTGTACTGATCATTACCACCAACTATCATCAAGATTGGGTGAAAAAATATTTGCTGATATTTCGGAAACTCATTATTTCTTAAAAGCTTGGCAACCCCTCTCAATGAAAGTGCTTTTCCACAGTCTGTGCCTAGGGCTACTTGAAGCGGAAACAAACCATAGAGACAAAACGGAGAACTACTTTATTTTGTCAAGTTTCAACCAGCTACTACAAACCATGTTGGATTTAGAGTTCCAAATTCATCTATCTATACAGGAGAGAACAGAGGGAAACCTAAATATAAAAACTGCTACTGTAGACGAACGCTTCAACCTAGAAGAACAAAATTTGGTGAGCCAAGTGGGATTAGTGTACTGATCATTACCACCAACTATCATCAAGATTGGGTGAAAAAATATTTGCTGATATTTCGGAAACTCATTATTTCTTAAAAGCTTGGCAACCCCTCTCAATGAAAGTGCTTTTCCACAGTCTGTGCCTAGGGCTACTTGAAGAGGAAACAAACCATAGAGAGAAAACTGAGAACTCCTTTATTTTGTCAAGTTTCAAAGAGCTACTATAAACCCTGTTGGATTTAGTGTTCCAAATTCTTCTATCTATATAGGAGAGAACAGAGGGAAACCTAAATATAAAAGCTGCTATTGCAGACCAACGTTTCAACCTAGAAGAACAAAATTTGGTGAGCCAAGTGGGATTTGTGTACTGATCATTACCACCAAGTATCATCAAGATTGGGTGAAAAAATATTTGCTGGTATTTTGGAAACTCGTTATTTCTTAGAAGCTTGGCAACCCATCTCAATGAAAGTGCTTTCCACAGTCTGTGCCTAGGGCTACTTGAAGAGGAAACAAACCATAGAGACAAAACTGAGAACTCCTTTATTTTTTCCAGTTTCAAAGAGCTACTACAAACCATGTTGGATTTAGAGTTCCAAATTCATCTATCTATATATGAGAGAAAAGAGTGAAACCTAAATATAAAAACTGCTACTGTAGACGAACGCTTCAATCTAGAAGAACAAAATCTGGTGAGCCAAGTGGGATCTGTGTACTGATCATTACCACCAAGAATCATCAAGATTGGGTGAAAAAATTTTTGCTGGTATTTCGGAAACTCGTTATTTCTTAGAAGCTTGGCAACCCATCTCAATGAAAGTGCTTTCCACAGTCTGTGCCTAGGGCTACTTGAAGAGGAAACAAACCATAGAGACAAAACTGAGAACTCCTTTATTTTGTCAAGTTTCAAAGAGCTAATACAAACCATGTTGGATTTAAAGTTCCAAATTCATCTATCTATATAGGAGAGAACAGAGGGAGACATAAATATAAAAACTGCTACTGTAGACGAACGCTTCAACCTAGAAGATCAAAATTTGGTGAGCCAAGTGGGATTTGGGTACTGATCATTACCACCAAGTATCATCAAGATTGGGTGAATAAATATTTGCTGGTATTTCGGAAAATCGTAATTTCTTAGAAGCTTGGCAACCCCTCTCAATGAAAATGCTTTTCCACAGTCTGTGCCTAGGGCTACTTGAAGAGGAAACAAACCATAGAGACAAAACTGAGAACTCCTTTATTTTTTCAAGTTTCAAAGAGCTACTACAATCCATGTTGGATTTAGAGTTCCAAATTCATCTATGTATATAGGAGAGAACAGAGGGAAACAAAATATAAAAACTGCTACTTTAGACGAACGCTTCAACCTAGAAGAACAAAATTTGGTGAGCCAAGTGGGATTTGTGTACTGATCATTACCACCAACTATCATCAAGATTGGCTGAAAAAATATTTGCTGGTATTTCGGAAACTCGTTATTTCTTAGAAGCTTGGCAACCCCTCTCAATGAAAGTGCTTTTCCCACAGTCTGTGCCTAGGGCTACTTGAAGTGGAAAAAAACCATAGAGACAAAACTGAGAACTCCTTTATTTTGTCAAGTTTCAAGGAGCTACTACAATCCATGTTGGATTTAGAGTTCCAAATTCATCTATCTATATAAAAGAGAACAGAGAGAAACCTAAATATAAAAACAGCTACTGTAGACGAACGCTTCAACCTAGAAGAACAGAATCTGGTGAGCCAAGTGGGATCTGTGTACTGATCATTACCACCAAGAATCATCAAGATTGGGTGAAAAAATTTTTGCTGGTATTTTGGAAACTAGTTATTTCTTAAAAGCTTGGCAACCCCTCTCAATGAAAGTGCTTTTCCACAGTCTGTGCCTAGGCTACTTGAAGAGGAAACAAACCATAGAGACAAAACTGAGAACTCCTTTATTTTGTCAAGTTTCAAAGAGCTACTACAATCCATGTTGGATTTAGAGTTCCAAATTCATCTATCTATATAGGAGAGAACAGAGAGAAACCTAAATATAAAAACAGCTACTGTAGACGAACGCTTCAACCTAGAAGAACAAAAATTGGTGAGCCTAGTGGGATTTGTGTAGTGATCATTACCACCAAGAATCATCAAGATTGGGTGAAAAAATATTTGCTGGTATTTCGGAAACTTGTAATTTCTTAGAAGCCTGGCAACCACTCTCAATTAATGTGCTTTTCTACAGTCTGTGCCTAGGGCTACTTGAAGAGGAAACAAACCATAGAGAGAAAACTGAGAACTCCTTTATTTTGTCAAGTTTCAAAGAGCTACTATAAACCCTGTTGGATTTAGTGTTCCAAATTCTTCTATCTATATAGGAGAGAACAGAGGGAAACCTAAATATAAAAACTGCTATTGTAGACCAACGTTTCAACCTAGAAGAACAAAATTTGTTGAGGCAAGTGGGATTAGTGTACTGATCATTACCACCAACTATCATCAAGATTGGGTGAAAAAATATTTGCTGATATTTCGGAAACTCATTATTTCTTAAAGCTTGGCAACCCCTCTCAATGAAAGTGCTTTTCACAGTCTGTGCCTAGGGCTACTTGAAGAGGAAACAAACCATAGAGACAAAACTCAGAACTCCTTTATTTTGTCAAGTTTCAAAGAGCTACTACAAACCATGTTGGATTTAGAGTTCCAAATTCATCTATCTATATATGAGAGAAAAGAGTGAAACCTAAATATAAAAACTGCTACTGTAGACGAACGCTTCAACCTAGAAGAACAAAATCTGGTGAGCCAAGTGGGATCTGTGTACTGATCATTACCACCAAGAATCATCAAGTTTGGGTGAAAAAATTTTTGCTGGTATTTCGGAAACTAGTTATTTCTTAAAAGCTTGGCAACCCCTCTCAATGAAAGTGCTTTTCCACAGTCTGTGCCTAGGCTACTTGAAGAGGAAACAAACCATAGAGACAAAACTGAGAACTCCTTTATTTTGTCAAGTTTCAAAGAGCTACTACAATCCATGTTGGATTTAGAGTTCCAAATTCATCTATCTATATAGGAGAGAACAGAGAGAAACCTAAATATAAAAACAGCTACTGTAGACGAACGCTTCAACCTAGAAGAACAAAAATTGGTGAGCCTAGTGGGATTTGTGTAGTGATCATTACCACCAAGAATCATCAAGATTGGGTGAAAAAATATTTGCTGGTATTTCGGAAACTTGTAATTTCTTAGAAGCCTGGCAACCACTCTCAATGAATGTGCTTTTCCACAGTCTGTGCCTAGGGCTACTTGAAGAGGAAACAAACCATAGAGAGAAAACTGAGAACTCCTTTATTTTGTCAAGTTTCAAAGAGCTACTATAAACCCTGTTGGATTTAGTGTTCCAAATTCTTCTATCTATATAGGAGAGAACAGAGGGAAACCTAAATATAAAAGCTGCTATTGTAGACCAACGTTTCAACCTAGAAGAACAAAATTTGGTGAGCCAAGTGGGATTTGTGTACTGATCATTACCACCAAGTATCATCAAGATTGGGTGAAAAAATATTTGCTGGTATTTTGGAAACTCGTTATTTCTTAGAAGCTTGGCAACCCATCTCAATGAAAGTGCTTTCCACAGTCTGTGCCTAGGGCTACTTGAAGAGGAAACAAACCATAGAGACAAAACTGAGAACTCCTTTATTTTTTCCAGTTTCAAAGAGCTACTACAAACCATGTTGGATTTAGAGTTCCAAATTCATCTATCTATATATGAGAGAAAAGAGTGAAACCTAAATATAAAAACTGCTACTGTAGACGAACGCTTCAACCTAGAAGAACAAAATCTGGTGAGCCAAGTGGGATCTGTGTACTGATCATTACCACCAAGAATCATCAAGATTGGGTGAAAAAATTTTTGCTGGTATTTCGGAAACTCGTTATTTCTTAGAAGCTTGGCAACCCATCTCAATGAAAGTGCTTTCCACAGTCTGTGCCTAGGGCTACTTGAAGAGGAAACAAACCATAGAGACAAAACTGAGAACTCCTTTATTTTGTCAAGTTTCAAAGAGCTACTACAAACCATGTTGGATTTAAAGTTCCAAATTCATCTATCTATATAGGAGAGAACAGAGGGAGACCTAAATATAAAAACTGCTACTGTAGACGAACGCTTCAACCTAGAAGATCAAAATTTGGTGAGCCAAGTGGGATTTGGGTACTGATCATTACCACCAAGTATCATCAAGATTGGTTGAATAAATATTTGCTGGTATTTCGGAAAATCGTAATTTCTTAGAAGCTTGGCAACCCCTCTCAATGAAAATGCTTTTCCACAGTCTGTGCCTAGGGCTACTTGAAGAGGAAACAAACCATAGAGACAAAACTGAGAACTCCTTTATTTTTTCAAGTTTCAAAGAGCTACTACAATCCATGTTGGATTTAGAGTTCCAAATTCATCTATGTATATAGGAGAGAACAGAGGGAAACAAAATATAAAAACTGCTACTTTAGACGAACGCTTCAACCTAGAAGAACAAAATTTGGTAAGCCAAGTGGGATTTGTGTACTGATCATTACCACCAACTATCATCAAGTTTGGCTGAAAAAATATTTGCTGGTATTTCGGAAACTCGTTATTTCTTAGAAGCTTGGCAACCCCTCTCAATGAAAGTGCTTTTCCACAGTCTGTGCCTAGGGCTACTTGAAGTGGAAAAAAACCATAGAGACAAAACTGAGAACTCCTTTATTTTGTCAAGTTTCAAGGAGCTACTACAATCCATGTTGGATTTAGAGTTCCAAATTCATCTATCTATATAAAAGAGAACAGAGAGAAACCTAAATATAAAAACAGCTACTGTAGACGAACGCTTCAACCTAGAAGAACAAAATTTGGTGAGCCTAGTGTGATTTGTGTACTGATCATTACCACCAAGTATCATCAAGATTGGGTGAAAAAATATTTGCTGGTATTTCGGAAATTCGTAATTTCTTAGAAGCTTGGCAACACCTCTCAATGAAAGTGCTTTTCCACAGTCTGTGCCTAGGGCTACTTGAAGAGGAAACAAACCATAGAGAGAAAACTGAGAACTCCTTTATTTTGTCAAGTTTCAAAGAGCTACTATAAACCCTGTTGGATTTAGTGTTCCAAATTCATCTATCTATATAGGAGAGAACAGAGGGAAACCTAAATATAAAAACTGCTACTGTAGACGAACGCTTCAACCTAGAAGAACAAAATTTGGTGAGCCAAGTGGGATTTGGGTACTGATCATTACCACCAAGTATCATCAAGATTGGGTGAAAAAATATTTGCTGGTATTTTAAAAACTCGTTATTTCTTAGAAGCTTGGCAACCCCTCTCAATGAAACTGCTTTTCCACAGTCTGTGCCTAGGGCTACTTGAAGCGAAAACAATCTATAGAGACAAAACGGAGAACTACTTTATTTTGTCAAGTTTCAACCAGCTACTACAAACCATGTTGGATTTAGAGTTCCAAATTCATCTATCTATATAGGAGGGAACAGAGGGAAACCTAAATATAAAAACTGCTACTGTGGACGAACGCTTCAACCTAGAAGAACAAAATTTGGTGAGCCAAGTGGGATTTGTGTACTGATCATTACCACCAAGTATCATCAAGATTGGGTAAAAAAATATTTGCTGGTATTTCGGATACTTGTAATTTCTTAGAAGCTTGGCAACCCCTCTCAATGAAAGTGCTTTTCCACAGTCTGTGCCTAGGGCTACTTGAAGAAGAAACAAACCATAGAGACAAAACTGAGAACTCCTTTATTTTGTCAAGTTTCAAAGAGCTACTAAAAACCATGTTGGATTTAGAGTTCCAAATTCATCTATCTAAATAGGAGAGAACAGAATGAAACCTATATATAAAAACTGCTACTGTAGACGAATGCTTCAACCTAGAAGAACAAAATTTGGTGAGCAAAGTGGGATTTGTGTACTGATCATTACCACCAAGTATCATCAAGATTCGGTTAAAAAATATTTGCTGGTATTTCGGAAACTCGTAATTTCTTAGAAGCTTTGCAACCCATCTCAATGAAAGTGCTTTTCCACAGTCTGTGCCTAGGGCTACTTGAAGAGGAAACAAACCATAGAGACAAAACTGAGAACTCCTTTATTTTCTCAAGTTTCAAAGAGATACTACAAACCGTGTTGGATTTAGAGTTCCAAATTCATCTATCTATATAGGAGAGAACAGAGGGAAACCTAAATATAAAAACTGCTACTGTAGACGAACTCTTCAACCTAGAAGAACAAAATTTGTTGAGCCAAGTGGGATTTGTGTACTGATCATTAGCAACGAGTATCATCAAGATTGGGTGAAAAAATATTTGCTGGTATTTCGGAACCTCGTTATTTCTTAGAATCATGGCAACCCCTCTCAATGAAAGTGCTTTTCCACAGTGTATGCCTAGGGCTTCTTGAAGAGGAAACAAACCATAGAGACAAAACTGAGAAAACTATTATTTTGTCAAGTTTCAAAGAGCTACTACAAACCATGTTGGATTTAGAGTTCCAAATTCATCTATCTATATAGGAGAGAACAGAGGGAAAACTAAATATCAAAACTGCTACTGTATACGAACGCTTCAACCTAGAAGAACAAAATTTGGTGAGCCAAGTGCGATTTGTGTACTGATCATTACGACCAAGTAACATCAAGATTGGGTGAAAAAATATTTGCTGGTATTTCGGAAATTCGTAATTTCTTAGAAGCTTGGCAACACCACTCAATGAAAGTGCTTTTCCACAGTCTGTGCCTAGGGCTACTAGAAGAGGAAACAAACCATAGAGACAAAACGGAGAACTACTTTATTTTGTCAAGTTTCAACCAGCTACTACAAACCATGTTGGATTTAGAGTTCCAAATTCATCTATCTATATATGAGAGAAAAGAGTGAAACCTAAATATAAAAACTGCTACTGTAGACGAACGCTTCAACCTAGAAGAACAAAATCTGGTGAGCCAAGTGGGATCTGTGTACTGATCATTACCACCAACTATCATCAAGATTGGGTGAAAAAATATTTGCTGATATTTCGGAAACTCATTATTTCTTAAAAGCTTGGCAACCCCTCTCAATGAAAGTGCTTTTCCACAGTCTGTGCCTAGGGCTACTTGAAGCGGAAACAAACCATAGAGACAAAACGGAGAACTACTTTATTTTGTCAAGTTTCAACCAGCTACTACAAACCATGTTGGATTTAGAGTTCCAAATTCATCTATCTATATAGGAGAGAACAGAGGGAAACCTAAATATAAAAACTGCTACTGTAGACGAACGCTTCAACCTAGAAGAACAAAATTTGGTGAGCCAAGTGGGATTAGTGTACTGATCATTACCACCAACTATCATCAAGATTGGGTGAAAAAATATTTGCTGATATTTCGGAAACTCATTATTTCTTAAAGCTTGGCAACCCCTCTCAATGAAAGTGCTTTTCACAGTTTGTGACTAGGGCTACTTGAAGAGGAAACAAACCATAGAGACAAAACTGAGAACTCCTTTATTTTGTCAAGTTTCAAAGAGCTACTACAAACCATGTTGGATTTAGAGTTCCAAATTCATCTATCTATATATGAGAGAAAAGAGTGAAACCTAAATATAAAAACTGCTACTGTAGACGAACGCTTCAACCTAGAAGAACAAAATCTGGTGAGCCAAGTGGGATCTGTGTACTGATCATTACCACCAAGAATCATCAAGATTGGGTGAAAAAATTTTTGCTGGTATTTCGGAAACTAGTTATTTCTTAAAAGCTTGGCAACCCCTCTCAATGAAAGTGCTTTTCCACAGTCTGTGCCTAGGGCTACTTGAAGAGGAAACAAACCATAGAGACAAAACTGAGAACTCCTTTATTTTGTCAAGTTTCAAAGAGCTGCTACAATCCATGTTGGATTTAGAGTTCCAAATTCATCTATCTATATAGGAGAGAACAGAGAGAAACCTAAATATAAAAACAGCTACTGTAGACGAACGCTTCAACCTAGAAGAACAAAATTTGGTGAGCCTAGTGGGATTTGTGTAGTGATCATTACCACCAAGAATCATCAAGATTGGGTGAAAAAATATTTGCTGGTATTTCGGAAACTTGTAATTTCTTAGAAGCCTGGCAACCACTCTCAATGAATGTGCTTTTCCACAGTCTGTGCCTAGGGCTACTTGAAGAGGAAACAAACCATAGAGACAAAACTGAGAACTCCTTTATTTTGTCAAGTTTCAAAGAGCTACTATAAACCCTGTTGGATTTAGTGTTCCAAATTCTTCTATCTATATAGGAGAGAACAGAGGGAAACCTAAATATAAAAACTGCTATTGTAGACCAACGTTTCAACCTAGAAGAACAAAATTTGGTGAGCCAAGTGGGATTTGTGTACTGATCATTACCACCAAGTATCATCAAGATTGGGTGAAAAAATATTTGCTGGTATTTTGGAAACTCGTTATTTCTTAGAAGCTTGGCAACCCATATCAATGAAAGTGCTTTCCACAGTCTGTGCCTAGGGCTACTTGAAGAGGAAACAAACCATAGAGACAAAACTGAGAACTCCTTTATTTTTTCCAGTTTCAAAGAGCTACTACAAACCATGTTGGATTTAGAGTTCCAAATTCATCTATCTATATAGGAGAGAACAGAGGGAGACCTAAATATAAAAACTGCTACTGTAGACGAACGCTTCAACCTAGAAGAACAAAATTTGGTGAGCCAAGTGGGATTTGGGTACTGATCATTACCACCAAGTATCATCAAGATTGGGTGAAAAAATATTTGCTGGTATTTCGGAAAATCGTAATTTCTTAGAAGCTTGGCAACCCCTCTCAATGAAAATGCTTTTCCACAGTCTGTGCCTAGGGCTACTTGAAGAGGAAACAAACCATAGAGACAAAACTGAGAACTCCTTTATTTTGTCAAGTTTCAAAGAGCTACTACAAACCATGTTGGATTTACAGTTCCAAATTCATCTATCTATATAGGAGAGAACAGAGGGAAACCAAAATATAAAAACTGCTACTTTAGACGAACGCTTCAACCTAGAAGAACAAAATTTGGTGAGCCAAGTGGGATTTGTGTACTCATCATTACCACCAACTATCATCAAGATTGGCTGAAAAAATATTTGCTGGTATTTCGGAAACTCGTTATTTCTTAGAAGCTTGGCAACCCCTCTCAATGAAAGTGCTTTTACACAGTCTGTGCCTAGGGCTACTTGAAGAGGAAACAAACCATAGAGAGAAAACTCAGAACTCCTTTATTTTGTCAAGTTTCAAAGAGCTACTACAAACCATGTTGGATTTAGTGTTCCAAATTCATCTATCTATATATGAGAGAAAAGGGTGAAACTTAAATATAAAAACTGCTACTGTAGACTCAGGCTTCAACCTAGAAGAACACAATTTAGTGAGTCAAGTGGGATCTGTGTACTGATCATTACCACCAAGTATCATCAAGATTGAGTGAAAAATTTTTGCTGGTATTTCGGAAACTCGTTATTTCTTAAAAGCTTTGCAACCCCTCTCAATGAAAGTGCTTTTCCACAGTCTGTGCCTAGGGCTACTTGAAGTGGAAACAAACCATAGAGACAAAACTGAGAACTCCTTTATTTTGTCAAGTTTCAAGGAGCTACTACAATCCATGTTGGATTTAGAGTTCCAAATTCATCTATCTATATAGGAGAGAACAGAGAGAAACCTAAATATAAAAACAGCTACTGTAGACGAACGCTTCAACCTAGAAGAACAAAATTTGGTGAGCCTAGTGTGATTTGTGTACTCATCATTACCACCAAGTATCATCAAGATTGGGTGAAAAAATATTTGCTGGTATTTCGGAAACTTGTAATTTCTTAGAAGCCTGGCAACCACTCTCAATGAAAGTGCTTTTCTACAATCTGTGCCTAGGGCTACTTGAAGAGGAAACAAAGCATAGAGAGAAAACTGAGAACTCCTTTATTTTGTCAAGTTTCAAAGAGCTACTATAAACCCTGTTGGATTTAGTGTTCCAAATTCATCTATCTATATATGAGAGAAAACAGTGAAACATAAATATAATAACTGCTACTGTAGACGAACGCTTCAACCTAGAAGAACAAAATTTGGTGAGCCAAGTGGGATCTGTGTACTGATCATTACCACCAAGTATCATCAAGATTGGGTGAAAAAATTTTTGCTGGTATTTCGGAAACTCGTGATTTCTTAAAAGCTTGGCAACCCCTCTCAATGAAAGTGCTTTTCCACAGTCTGTGCCTAGGGCTACTTGAAGAGGAAACAAACTATAGAGACAAAACTGAGAACTCCTTTATTTTGTCAAGTTTCAAAGAGCTACTACAATCCATGTTGGATTTAGAGTTCCAAATTCATCTGTCTATATAGGAGAGAACAGAGAGAAACCTAAATATAAAAACAGCTACTGTAGACGAACGCTTCAACCTAGAAGAACAAAATTTGGTGAACCTAGTGTGATTTGTGTACTGATCATTACCACCAAGTATCATCAAGATTGGGTGAAAAAATTTTTGCTGGTATTTCGGAAACTTGTAATTTCTTAGAAGCCTGGCAACCACTCTCAATGAAAGTGCTTTTCCACAGTCTGTGCCTAGGGCTACTTGAAAAGGAAACAAACCATAGAGTCAAAACTGAGAACTCCTTTATTTTGTCAAGTTTCAAAGAGCTACTAAAAACCATGTTGGATTTAGAGTTCCAAATTCATCTATCTATATAGGAGAGAACAGAGGGAAACCTAAATATAAAAAATGCTAATGTAGACGAACGTTTCAACCTAGAAGAACAGAATTTGGTGAGCCAAGTGGGATTTGTGTACTGATCATCAGCAACAGGTATCATCAAGATTGGCTGAAAAAATATTTGCTGGTATTTCGGAAACTCGTTATTTCTTAGAAGCTTGCAACCCCTCTCAATGAAAGTGCTTTTCCACAGTCTGTGCCTAGGGCTACTTGAAGAGGAAACAAACCATAGAGACAAAACTGAAGACTCCTATATTTTGTCAAGTTTCAAAGAGCTACTAAAAACCATGTTGAATTTAGAGTTCCAAATTCATCTATCTAAATAGGAGAGAACAGAATGAAACCTTTATATAAAAACTGCTACTGTAGACGAATGCTTCAACCTAGTAGAACAAAATTTGGTGAGCAAAGTGGGATTTGTGTACTTATCATTACCACCAAGTATCATCAAGACTGGGTGAAATAATATTTGCTGGTATTTCGGAAACTCCTAATTTCTTAGAAGCTTGGCAACCCCTCTCAATGAAAGTGCTTTTCCACAGTATGTGCCTAAGGCTACTTGAAGAGGAAACAAACCATAGAGAGAAAACTGTGAACTCCTGTATTTTGTCAAGTTTCAAAGAGCTACTACAAACCGTGTTGGATTTAGAGTTCCAAATTCATCTATCTATATAGGAGAGAACAGAGGGAAACCTAAATATAAAAACTGCTACTGTAGACGAACGCTTCAAACTAGAAGAACTAAATTTGTTGAGCCAAGTGGGATTTGTGTACTGATCATTAGCAAGGAGTATCATCAAGATTGGGTGAAAAAACATATGCTGGTATTTCGGAAACTCGTTATTTCTTAGAAGCATGGCAACCCCTCTCAATGAAAGTGCTTTTCCACAGTGTGTGCCTAGGGCTTCTTGAAGAGGAAACAAACCATAGAGACAAAAGTGAGAAAACCATTGTTTTTTCAAGTTTCAAAGAGCTACTACAAACCATGTTGTATTTAGAGTTCCAAATTCATCTATCTATATAGGAGAGAACAGAGGGAAAACTAAATATAAAAACTGCTACTGTAGACAGACGGTTCAAACTATAAGAACAAAATTTGGTGAGCCAAGTGGGATTTGTGTGCTGATCATTACGACCAAGTAACATCAAGATTGGTTGAAAAAATATTTGCTGGTATTTCGGAAATTCGTAATTTCTTAGAAGCTTGGCAACACCACTCAATGAAAGTGCTTTTCCACAGTCTGTGCCTAGGGCTACTTGAAGAGGAAACAAACCATAGAGACAAAACGGAGAACTCCTTTATTTTGTCAAGTTTCAATCAGCTACTACAAACCATGTTGGATTTAGAGTTCCAAATTCATCTATCTATATAGGAGAGAACAGAGGGAAACCTAAATATAAAAACTGCTACTGTAGACGAACGCTTCAAACTAGAAGAACTAAATTTGGTGAGCAAAGTGGGATTTGTGTACTGATCATTACCACCAAGTATCATCAAGATTGGGTGAAAAAATTTTTGCTGGTATTTCGGAAACTCGTAATTTCTTAGAAGCTTGGCAACCCCTCTCAATGAAAGTGCTTTTCCACAGTCTGTGCCTAGGGCTACTTGAAGAGGAAACAAACCATAGAGACAAAACTGAGAACTCCTTTATTTTGTCAAGTTTCAAAGAGCTACTACAAACCGTGTTGGATTTCGAGTTCCAAATTCATCTATCTATATAGGAGAGAACAGAGGGAAACCTAAATATAAAAACTGCTACTGTAGACGAACGCTTCAACCTAGAAGAACAAAATTTGGTGAGCCAAGTGGGATTTGTGTACTGATTATTACCACCAAGTATCATCAAGTTTGGGTGAAAAAATATTTGCTGGTATTTCGGGAACTCGTAATTTCTTAGAAGGTTGGCAAACCCTCTCATTGAAAGTGCTTTTCAGCAGTCTGTGCCTAGGGCTACTTGAAGAGGAAACAAACCATAGAGACAAAACTGAGAACTCCTTTATTTTGTGAAGTTTCAAAGAGCTACTAAAAACCAGTTGGATTTAGATTTCCAAATTCTTCTATCTATATATAGAGAACAGAGAGAAACCTAAATATAAAAACTGCTACTGTAGACGAACGCTTCAACCTAGAAGAACAAAACTTGGTGAGCTAAGTGGGATCTGTGTACTGATCATTACCACCAAGTATCATGAAGATTGGGTGAAAAAATTTTTGCTGGTATTTCGGAAACTCGTAATTTCTTAGAAGCTTGGCAATCCCTCTCAATGAAAGTGCTTTTCCACAGTCTGTGCCTAGGGCTACTTGAAGAGGAAACAAACCATAGAGACAAATCTGAGAACTCCTTTATTTTGTCAAGTTTCAAAGAGCTACTACAAACCATGTTGGATATAGAGTTCCAAATTCATCAATCTATATATGAGAGAACAGAGGGAAACCTAAATATAAAAACTGCTACTGTAGACGAACGCTTCAACCTAGAAGAACAAAATTTGGTGAGCCCAGTGAGATTTGTGTACTGATCATTACCACCAAGTATCATCAAGATTGGGTGAAAAAATATTTGCTGGTATTTCGGAAACTCGTTATTTCTTAGAAGCTTGGCAACCCCTCTCAATGAAAGTGCTTTTCCACAGTCTGTGCCTTGGGCTACTTGAAGAGGAAACAAACCATAGAGACAAATCTGAGAACTCCTTTATTTTGTCAAGTTTCAAAGAGCTACTACAAACCATGTTGGATTTAGAGTTCCAAATTCATCTATCTATATATGAGAGAACAGAGGGAAACCTAAATATAAAAACTGCTACTGTAGACGAACGCTTCAACCTAGAAGAACAAAATTTGCTAAGCCAAGTGGGATTTGTGTACTGATCATTACCACCAAGTATCATCAAGATTTGGTGAAAAAATATTTGCTGGTATTTCGGAAACTCGTTATTTCTTAGAAGCTTGGCAACCCCTCTCAATGAAAGTGCTTTTCCACAGTCTGTGCCTAGGGCTACTTGAAGAGGAAACAAACCATAGAGACAAATCTGAGAACTCCTTTATTTTGTCAAGTTTCGAAGAGCTATTACAAACCATGTTGGATATAGAGTTCCAAATTCACCTATCTATATAGGAGAGAACAGCGGGAAACCTAAATATAAAAACTGCTACTGAAGATGAATGCTTCATACTAGAAGAAGAAAATTTGGTGAGCCAAGTGGGATTTTTGTACTGATCATTACCACTAAGTATCATCAAGTTTAATTGAAAAAATATTTGCTGGTATTTCGGAAGCTCGATATTTCTTAGAAGCTTGGCAACCCATCTCAATGAAAGTGCTTTTCCACAGTCTGTTCCTAGGGCTACTTGAAAAGGAAACAAACCATAGAGACAAAACAGAGAAGTTCTTTATTTTGTCAAGTTTCAAAGAGCTACTACAAACCATGCTGGATTTAGAGTTCCAAATTCATCTATGTATATAGGAGAGAACAGAGGGGAATCTAAATATAAAAACTGCTACTGTAGACGAATGCTTCAACCTAGAAGAACAAAATTTGGTGAGCCAAGTGGGATTTGTGTACTGATCATTACCACCAAGTATCATCAAGATTGGGTGAAAAAATATTTGCTGGTATTTCGGAAACTCGTTATTTCTTAGAAGCTTGGCAACCCCTCTCAATGAAAGTGCTTTTCCACAGTCTGTGCCTAGGGCTACTTGAAGAGGAATCAAACCATAGAGACAAATCTGAGAACTTCTTTATTTTGTCAAGTTTCAAAGAGCTACTACAAACCATGTTGGATTTAGTGTTCCAAATTCATCTATCTATATATGTGAGAACAGAGTGAAACCTAAATATAAAAACTGCTTCTGTCGACGAACGCTTCACCCTAGAAGAACAAAATTTGGTGTGCCAAGTGGGTCTTGTGTACTGATTATTACCACCAAGTATTTTCAAGATTGGGTGAAAAAATATTTGCTGGTATTTCAGAAACTCGTTATTTCTTAGAAGCTTGGCAACCCCTCTCAATGAAAGTTCTTTCTACAGTCTGTGCCTAGGGCTACTTGAAGAGGAAACAAACCATAGAGACAAAACTGAGACCTCCTTTATTTTGTCAAGTTTCAAAGTGCTACTACAAACCATGTTGAATTTAGAGTTCCAAATTCATCTATCTATATAGGAGAGAACAGAGGGAAACCTAAATATAAAAACTGCTACTGTAGACGAAAGCTTCAACCTAGAAGAACAAAATATGGTGAGCCAAGTGGGATTTGTGTACTGATCATTACCACCAAGTATCATCAAGATTGGGTGAAAAAATATTTGCTGGTATTTCCTAAAACTCGTTAATTCTTAGAAGCTTGGCAACCCATCTCAATGAAAGTGTTTTTCCACAGTCTGTGCCTAGGGCTACTTGAAGAGGAAACAAACCATAGAGACAAAACTGAGAACTCCTTTATTTTGTCAAGGTTCAAAGAGCTACTACAAACCATGTTGGATTTAGAGTTCCAAATTCATCTATCTATATAGGAGAGAACAGAGTGAAACCTAAATATAAAAACTGCTACTGTAGACGAACGCTTCAACCTGGAAGAACAAAATTTGGTGAGCCAAGTGGGATTTGTGTACTGATCATTACCACCAAGTATCATCAAGATTGGGTGAAAAAATATTTGCTGGTATTTGGGAAACTCGTAATTTCTTAGAAGATTGGCAACCCCTCTAAATGAAAGTGCTTTTCCACAGTCTACGCCTAGGGCTACTTGGAGAGGAAACAAACCATAGAGACAAAACTGAGAACTCCTTTATTTTGTCAAGTTTCAAAGAGCTACTACAAACCATGTTGGATTAAGAGTTCCAAATTCATCTATCTATATAGGAGAGAACAGAGTGAAACCTAAATATAAAAACTGCTACTGTAGACGAACGCTTCAACCTAGAAGAACAAAATTTGGTGAGCCAAGTGGGATTTGTGTACTGATAATTACCACCAAGTATCATCAAGATTGGGTGAAAAAATATTTGCTGGTATTTCGGAAACTCGTAATTTCTTAGAAGATTGGCAACCCCTCTCAATGAAAGTGCTTTTCCACAGTCTATGCCTAGGGCTACTTGAAGAGGAAACAAACCATAGAGAGAATCCTGAGAACTCTTTATTTTGTCAAGTTTGAAAGAGCTACTACAAACCATGTTGGATTTAGAGTTCCAAATTCATCTATCTATATAGGAGAGAACAGAGAGAAACGTAAATATAAAAACTGCTACTGTAGACGAACGTTTCAACCTAGAAGAACAAAATTTGGTGAACCAAGTGCGATTTGTGTACTAATCATTACCACCAAGTATCATCAAGATTGGGTTAAAAAATATTTGCTGGTATTTCGGAAACTTGTTATTTCTTATAAGCTTGGCAACCCATCTCAATGAAAGTGCTTTTTCACCGTCTGTGACTAGGGCTTCTTGAACAGTAAACAAACCATAGAGACAAAACTGAGAACTCCTTTATTTTGTCAAGTTTCAAAGAGCTACTACAAATCATGTTGGATTTAGAGTTCCAAATTCATCTATCTATATAGGAGAGAACAGAGAGAAACCTAAATATAAAAACTGCTACTGTAGACGAACGCTTCATCATAGAAGAACAAAATTTGGTGAGAAAAGTGGGATTTGTGTACAAATCATTACCACCAAGTATCATCAAGATTGGGTGAAAAAATATTTGCTGGTATTTCGGAAACTCGTTATTTCTTAGAAGCTTGGAAACCCTTCTCAATGAAAGTGCTTTTCCACAGTCTGTGCCTAGGGCTACTTGAAGAGGAAACAAAACATAGAGAAAAATCTGAGAACTCCTTTATTTTGTCAAGCTTCAAAGAGCTACTAAAAACCATGTTGGATTTAGAGTTCCAAATTCATCTATCTATATAGGAGAGAACAGAGAGAAACCTAAATATAAAAACTGCTACTGTAGACGAACGCTTCAACCTAGAAGAACAAAATTTGGTGACCCAAGTGGGATTTGTGTACTGATCACTACCACCAAGTATCATCAAGATTGGGTGAAAAAATATTTCCTGGTATTTCGGAAACTCGTTATTTCTTAGAAGGTTGGCAACCCATCTCAATGAAAGTGCTTTCCACAGTCTGTGCCTGGGGCTACTTTAAGAGGTAACAAACCATGGAGACAAAACTGAGAACTCCTTCATTTTGTCAAGTTTCAAAGAGCTACTACAAACCATGTTGGATTTAGAGTTCCAAATTCATCTATCTATATAGGAGAGAACAGAGGGAAACCTAAATATAAAAACTGCTACTGTACACGAACGCTTCAACCTAGAAGATCTAAATTTCGTGAGCTAAGTGGGATTTTTGTACTGATCATTACCACCAAGTATCATCAAGATTGGGTGAAAAAATATTTGCTGGTATTTCGGAAACTCGTTTTTTCGTAGAAGCTTGGCAACCCATCTCAATGAAAGTGCTTTTCCACAGTCTGTGCCTAGGGCTATTTGAAGAGGAAACAAACCATAGAGACAAAACTGAGAACTCCTTTATTTTGTCAAGTTTCAAAGAGCTACTACAAACCATGTTGGATATAGAGTTCCAAATTCATCTATCTATATATGAGAGAACAGAGGGAAACCTAAATATAAATACTGCTATTGTAGACGAACGCTTCAACTTAGAAGAACAAAATTTGGTGAGCCCAGTGGGATTTGTGTACTGATCATTACCACCAAGTATCATCAAGATTGGGTGAAAAAATATTTGCTGGTATTTCGGAAACTCGTTATTTCTTAGAAGCTTGGCAACCCCTCTCAATGAAAGTGCTTTTCCACAGTCTGTGCCTAGGGCTACTTGAAGAGGAAACAAACCATAGAGACAAATCTGAGAACTCCTATATTTTTTCAAGTTTCATAGAGCTACTACAAACCATGTTGGATTTAGAGTTCCAAATTCATCTATCTATATATGAGAGAACAGAGGGAAACCTAAATATAAAAACTGCTACTGTAGACGAACGCTTCAACCTAGAAGAACAAAATTTGCTAAGCCAAGTGAGATTTTTGTACTGATCATTACCACCAAGTATCATCAAGATTGGGTGAAAAAATATTTGCTGGTATTTCGGAAACTCGTTATTTCTTAGAAGCTTGGCAACCCCTCTCAATGAAAGTGCTTTTCCACAGTCTGTGCCTAGGGCTACTTGAAGAGGAAACAAACCATAGAGACAAATCTGAGAACTCCTTTATTTTGTCAAGTTTCAAAGAGCTACTACAAACCATGTTGGATATAGAGTTCCAAATTCACCTATCTATATAGGAGAGAACAGAGGGAAACCTAAATATAAAAACTGCTACTGAAGACGAATGCTTCATACTAGAAGAAGAAAATTTGGTGAGCCAAGTGGGATTTTTGTACTGATCATTACCCCTAAGTATCATCAAGTTTAATTGAAAAAATATTTGCTGGTATTTCGGAAACTCGATATTTCTTAGAAGCTTGGCAACCCATCTCAATGAAAGTGCTTTTCCACAGTCTGTTCCTAGTGCTACTTGAAAAGAAAACAAACCATAGAGACAAAACAGAGAAGTTCTTTATTTTGTCAAGTTTCAAAGAGCTACTACAAACCATGCTGGATTTAGAGTTCCAAATTCATCTATCTATATAGGAGAGAACAGAGGGGAACCTAAATATAAAAACTGCTACTGTAGACGAATGCTTCAACCTAGAAGAACAAAATTTGGTGAGCCAAGTGGGATTTGTGTACTGATCATTACCACCCAGTATCATCATGATTGGGTGAAAAAATATTTGCTGGTACTTCGGAAACTCGTTATTTCTTAGAAGCTTGGCAACCCCTCTCAATGAAAGTGCTTTTCCACAGTCTGTGCCTAGGGCTACTTGAAGAGGAAACAAACCATAGAGACAAATCTGAGAACTTCTTTATTTTGTCAAGTTTCAAAGAGATACTACAAACCATGTTGGATTTAGTGTTCCAAATTCATCTATCTATATATGTGAGTACAGAGAGAAACCTAAATATAAAAACTGCTACTGTCGACGAACGCTTCACCCTAGAAGAACAAAATTTGGTGTGCCAAGTGGGACTTGTGTACTGATTATTACCTCCAAGTATTTTCAAGATTGGGTGAAAAAATATTTGCTGGTATTTCGGAAACTCGTTATTTCTTAGAAGCTTGGCAACCCCTCTCAATGAAAGTTCTTTCTACAGTCTGTGCCTAGGGCTACTTGAAGAGGAAACAAACCATAGAGACAAAACTGAGAACTCCTTTATTTTGTCAAGTTTCAAAGTGCTACTACAAACCATGTTGAATTTAGAGTTCCAAATTCATCTATCTATATAGGAGAGAAAAGAGGGAAACCTAAATATAAAAACTGCTACTGTAGACGAAAGCTTCAACCTAGAAGAACAAAATATGGTGTGCCAAGTGGGATTTGTGTACTGATCATTACCACCAAGTATTATCAAGATTGGGTGAAAAAATATTTGCTGGTATATCCTAAACTCGTTAATTCTTAGAAGCTTGGCAACCCATCTCAATGAAAGTGCTTTTCCACAGTCTGTGCCTAGGGCTACTTGAAGAGGAAACAAACCATAGAGACAAAACTGAGAACTCCTTTATTTTGTCAAGGTTCAAAGAGCTATTACAAACCATGTTGGATTTAGAGTTCAAAATTCATCTATCTATATAGGAGAGAACAGAGAGAAACCTAAATATAAAAACTGCTACTGTAGAGGAACGTTTCAAACTAGAAGAACAAAATTTGGTGAGCCAAGTGGGATTTGTGTACTGATCATTACCACCAAGTATCATCAAGATTGGGTTAAAAAATATTTGCTGGTATTTCGGAAACTCATAATTTCTTAGAAGCTTGGCAACCCCTCTCAATGAAAGTGCTTTTCCACAGTCTGTGCCTAGGGCTACTTGAAGAGGAAACAAATCATAGAGACAAAACTGAGAACTCCTTTATTTTGTCAAGTTTCAAAGAGCTACTACAAACCATGTTGGATTTAGAGTTCCAAATTCATCTATCTATATAGGAGAGAACAGAGGGAAACCTAAATATAAAAACTGCTACTGTAGAAGAACGCTTCAACCTAGAAGAACATAATTTGGTGAGCCAAGTGGGATTTGTATACTGATCATTACCACCAAGTATCATCAAGATTGGGTGAAAAAATAATTGCTTGTATTTCAGAAACTCGTTATTTCTTAGAAGCTTGGCAACCCATCTCAATGAAAATGCTTTTCCACAGTCTGTGCCTAGGGCTACTTGAAGAGGAAACAAAACATAGAGAAAAATCTGAGAACTCCTTTATTTTGTCAAGCTTCAA
Organism: Callospermophilus lateralis; assembly: GCF_048772815.1. NCBI lineage: Eukaryota > Metazoa > Chordata > Mammalia > Rodentia > Sciuridae > Callospermophilus > Callospermophilus lateralis. The sequence goes on from NW_027510697.1 coordinate 28,812, forward strand.
AGAGCTACTAAAAACCATGTTGGATTTAGAGTTCCAAATTCATCTATCTATATAGGAGAGAACAGAGAGAAACCTAAATATAAAAACTGCTACTGTAGACGAACGCTTCAACCTAGAAGAACAAAATTTGGTGAGCCAAGTGGGATTTGTGTACTGATCACTACCACCAAGTATCATCAAGATTGGGTGAAAAAATATTTGCTGGTATTTCGGAAACTCGTTATTTCTTAGAAGGTTGGCAACCCATCTCAATGAAAGTGCTTTCCACAGTCTGTGCCTGGGGCTACTTTAAGAGGTAACAAACCATAGAGACAAAACTGAGAACTCCTTCATTTTGTCAAGTTTCAAAGAGCTACTACAAACCATGTTGGATTTAGAGTTCCAAATTCATCTATCTATATAGGAGAGAACAGAGGGAAACCTAAATATAAAAACTGCTACTGTACACGAACGCTTCAACCTAGAAGATCTAAATTTCGTGAGCTAAGTGGGATTTTTGTACTGATCATTACCACCAAGTATCATCAAGATTGGGTGAAAAAATATTTGCTGGTATTTCGGAAACTCGTTATTTCGTAGAAGCTTGGCAACCCATCTCAATGAAAGTGCTTTTCCACAGTTTGTGCGTAGGGCTATTTGAAGAGGAAACAAACCATAGAGACAAAACTGAGCACTCCTTTATTTTGTCAAGTTTCAAAGAGCTACTACAAACCATGTTAGATATAGAGTTCCAAATTCATCTATCTATATATGAGAGAACAGAGGGAACCCTAAATATAAATAATGCTATTGTAGACGAACGCTTCAACTTAGAAGAACAAAATTTGGTGAGCCCAGTGGGATTTGTGTACTGATCATTACCACCAAGTATCATCAAGATTGGGTGAAAAAATATTTGCTGGTATTTCGGAAACTCGTTATTTCTTAGAAGCTTGGCAACCCCTCTCAATGAAAGTGCTTTTCCACAGTCTGTGCCTAGGGCTACTTGAAGAGGAAACAAACCATAGAGACAAATCTGAGTACTCCTATATGTTTTCAAGTTTCATAGAGCTACTACAAAACATGTTGGATTTAGAGTTCCAAATTCATCTATCTATATATGAGAGAACAGAGGGAAACCTAAATATAAAAACCGCTACTGTAGACGAACGCTTCAACCTAGAAGAACAAAATTTGCTAAGCCAAGTGGGATTTTTGTACTGATCATTACCACCAAGTATCATCAAGATTGGGTGAAAAAATATTTGCTGGTATTTCGGAAACTCGTTATTTCTTAGAAGCTTGGCAACCCCTCTCAATGAAAGTGCTTTTCCACAGTCTGTGCCTAGGGCTACTTGAAGAGGAAACAAACCATAGAGACAAATCTGAGAACTCCATAATTTTGTCAAGTTTCAAAGAGCTACTACAAACCATGTTGGATATAGAGTTCCAAATTCACCTATCTATATAGGAGAGAACAGAGGGAAACCTAAATATAAAAACTGCTACTGAAGACGAATGCTTCATACTAGAAGAAGAAAATTTGGTGAGCCAAGTGGGATTTTTGTACTGATCATTACCACTAAGTATCATCAAGTTTAATTGAAAAAATATTTGCTGGTATTTCGGAAACTCGATATTTCTTAGAAGCTTGGCAACCCATCTCAATGAAAGTGCTTTTCCACAGTCTGTTCCTAGGGCTACTTGAAAAGAAAACAAACCATAGAGACAAAACAGAGAAGTTCATTATTTTGTCAAGTTTCAAAGAGCTACTACAAACCATGCTGGATTTAGAGTTCCAAATTCATCTATCTATATAGGAGAGAACAGAGGGGAACCTAAATATAAAAACTGCTACTGTAGACGAATGCTTCAACCTAGAAGAACAAAATTTGGTGAGCCAAGTGGGATTTGTGTACTGATCATTACCACCAAGTATCATCATGATTGGGTGAAAAAATATTTGCTGGTACTTCGGAAACTCGTTATTTCTTAGAAGCTTGGCAACCCCTCTCAATGAAAGTGCTTTTCCACAGTCTGTGCCTAGGGCTACTTGAAGAGGAAACAAACCATAGAGACAAATCTGAGAACTTCTTTATTTTGTCAAGTTTCAAAGAGATACTACAAACCATGTTGGATTTAGTGTTCCAAATTCATCTATCTATATATGTGAGTACAGAGAGAAACCTAAATATAAAAACTGCTACTGTCGACGAACGCTGCACCCTAGAAGAACAAAATTTGGTGTGCCAAGTGGGACTTGTGTACTGATTATTACCTCCAAGTATTTTCAAGATTGGGTGAAAAAATATTTGCTGGTATTTCGGAAACTCGATATTTCTTAGAAGCTTGGCAACCCATCTCAATGAAAGTGCTTTTCCACAGTCTACGCCTAGGGCTACTTGGAGAGGAAACAAACCATAGAGACAAAACTGAGAACTCCTTTATTTTGTCAAGTTTCAAAGAGCTACTACAAACCATGTTGGATTAAGAGTTCCAAATTCATCTATCTATTTAGGAGAGAACAGAGTGAAACCTAAATATAAAAACTGCTACTGTAGACGAACGCTTCAACCTAGAAGAACAAAATTTGGTGAGCCAAGTGGGATTTGTGTACTGATCATTACCACCAAGTATCATCAAGATTGGGTGAAAAAATATTTGCTGGTATTTCGGAAACTCGTAATTTCTTAGAAGATTGGCAACCCCTCTCAATGAAAGTGCTT
>NW_027510698.1:0-31477 GCF_048772815.1 Callospermophilus lateralis
TAGCTCCTTGAAACTTGACCAAATGAAGTAGTTCTAAGTTCTATCTCTATGTTTGTTTCCTCTTGAAGTACCCCATGCAGAGACTGGCGAAAAACACTTTCGTTTGAAAGGGGTTGCCAAGCTTCCAAAAAACTACTAGTTTGCTGAAATCTCAGCAAACATTTTTTCACCAAAACTTGATGATACTTGGTGGTAATGATCAGTTCACTAATCCCACTTGGCTGCCCAACTTTCTCTCTTCTAGGTTCAAGCGTTCGTTTCCAGTAACACTTTGAATTTTTAGGTTTCACTCTGTTTTCTGCTAAATAGATAGATGTGTTTGAAACTCTGAATCAAACACGGTTTGTGCTAGCTCCTTGAAACTTGACAAAATGAAGTAGTTCTAAGTTCTATCTCTATGGTTTGTTTCCTCTTGAAGTACCCCATGCAGAGACTGGCGAAAAACACTTTCGTTTGAGAGGGGTTGCCAAGCGTCCATAAAACTACTAGTTTGCTGAAATCTCAGCAAACATTTTTTCACCAAAACTTGATGATACTTGGTGGTAATGATCAGTTCACTAATCCCACTTGGCTGCCCAACTTTCACTCTTCTAGGTTCAAGCGTTCGTTTCCAGTAACATTTTGAATTTTTAGGTTTCACTCTGTTTTCTGCTATATAGATAGATGTGTTTGGAATTCTAAATCAAACACGGTTTGTGCTAGCTCCTTGAAACTTGACCAAATGAAGTAGTTCTAAGTTCTATCTCTATGGTTTGTTTCCTCTTGAAGTACCCCATGCAGAGACTGGCGAAAAACACTTTCGTTTGAAAGGGGTTGCCAAGCGTCCAAAAAACTACTAGTTTGCTGAAATCTCAGCAAACATTTTTTCACCAAAACTTGATGATACTTGGTGGTAATGATCAGTTCACTAATCCCACTTGGCTGCCCAACTTTCACTCTTCTAGGTTCAAGCGTTCGTTTCCAGTAACACTTTGAATTTTTAGGTTTCACTCTGTTTTCTGCTATATAGATAGATGTGTTCGAAACTCTGAATCAAACACGGTTTGTGCTAGATGCGTGAAACTTGACAAAATGAAATAGTTCTAAGTTCTATCTCTATGGTTTGTTTCCTCTTGAAGTACCCCATGCAGAGACTGGCGAAAAACACTTTCGTTTGAAAGGGGTTGCCAAGCTTCCAAAAAACTACTAGTTTGCTGAAATCTCAGCAAACATTTTTTCACCAAATCTTGATGATACTTGGTGGTAATGATCAGTTCACTAATCTCACTTGGCTGCCCAACTTTCACTCTTCTAGGTTCAAGCGTTCGTTTCCAGTAACACTTTGAATTTTTAGGTTTCACTCTGTTTTCTGCTATATAGATAGATGTGTTTGAAACTCTGAATCAAACACGGTTTGTGCTAGCTCCTTGAAACTTGACCAAATGAAGTAGTTCTAAGTTCTATCTCTATGGTTTGTTTCCTCTTGAAGTACCCCATGCAGAGACTGGCGAAAAACACTTTCGTTTGAAAGGGGTTGCCAAGCGTCCAAAAAACTACTAGTTTGCTGAAATCTCAGCAAACATTTTTTCACCAAAACTTGATGATACTTGGTGGTAATGATCAGTTCACTAATCCCACTTGGCTGCCCAACTTTCACTCTTCTAGGTTCAAGCGTTCGTTTCCAGTAACACTTTGAATTTTTAGGTTTCACTCTGTTTTCTGCTACATAGATAGCTGTGTTTGGAATTCTAAATCAAACACTGTTTGTGCTAGCTCCTTGAAACTTGACCAAATGAAGTAGTTCTAAGTTCTATCTCTATGGTTTGTTTCCTCTTGAAGTACCCCATGCAGAGACTGGCGAAAAACACTTTCGTTTGAATGGGGTTGCCAAGCTTCCAAAAAACTACTAGTTTGCTGAAATCTCAGCAAACATTTTTTCACCAAAACTTGATGATACTTGGTGGTAATGATCAGTTCACTAATCCCACTTGGCTGCCCAACTTTCTCTCTTCTAGGTTCAAGCGTTCGTTTCCAGTAACACTTTGAATTTTTAGGTTTCACTCTGTTTTCTGCTATATAGATAGATGTGTTTGAAACTCTGAATCAAACACGGTTTGTGCTAGCTCCTTGAAACTTGACAAAATGAAGTAGTTCTAAGTTCTATCTCTATGGTTTGTTTCCTCTTGAAGTACCCCATGCAGAGACTGTCGAAAAACACTTTCGTTTGAAAGGGGTTGCCAAGCGTCCAAAAAACTACTAGTTTGCTGAAATCTCAGCAAACATTTTTTCTCCAAAACTTGATGATACTTGGTGGTAATGATCAGTTCACTAATCCCACTTGGCTGCCCAACTTTCACTCTTCTAGGTTCAAGCGTTCGTTTCCAGTAACATTTTGAATTTTTAGGTTTCACTCTGTTTTCTGCTATATAGATAGATGTGTTTGGAATTCTAAATCAAACACGGTTTGTGCTAGCTCCTTGAAACTTGACCAAATGAAGTAGTTCTAAGTTCTATCTCTATGGTTTGTTTCCTCTTGAAGTACCCCATGCAGAGACTGGCGAAAAACACTTTCGTTTGAAAGGGGTTGCCAAGCGTCCAAAAAACTACTAGTTTGCTGAAATCTCAGCAAACATTTTTTCACCAAAACTTGATGATACTTGGTGGTAATGATCAGTTCACTAATCCCACTTGGCTGCCCAACTTTCACTCTTCTAGGTTCAAGCGTTCGTTTCCAGTAACACTTTGAATTTTTAGGTTTCACTCTGTTTTCTGCTATATAGATAGATGTGTTTGGAATTCTAAATCAAACACGGTTTGTGCTAGCTCCTTGATACTTGACCAAATGAAGTAGTTCTAAGTTCTATCTCTATGGTTTGTTTCCTCTTGAAGTACCCCATGCAGAGACTGGCGCAAAACACTTTCGTTTGAAAGGGGTTGCCAAGCGTCCAAAAAACTACTAGTTTGCTGAAATCTCAGCAAACATTTTTTCACCAAAACTTGATGATACTTGGTGGTAATGATCAGTTCACTAATCCCACTTGGCTGCCCAGCTTTCTCTCTTCTAGGTTCAAGCGTTCGTTTCCAGTAACACTTTGAATTTTTAGGTTTCACTCTGTTTTCTGCTATATAGATAGATGTGTTTGAAACTCTGAATCAAACACGGTTTGTGCTAGCTCCTTGAAACTTGACCAAATGAAGTAGTTCTAAGTTCTATCTCTATGGTTTGTTTCCTCTTGAAGTACCCCATGCAGAGACTGGCGAAAAACACTTTCGTTTGAAAGGGGTTGCCAAGCGTCCAAAAAACTACTAGTTTGCTGAAATGTCAGCAAACATTTTTTCACCAAAACTTGATGATACTTGGTGGTAATGATCAGTTCACTAATCCCACTTGGCTGCCCAACTTTCACTCTTCTAGGTTCAAGCGTTCGTTTCCAGTAACACTTTGAATTTTTAGGTTTCACTCTGTTTTCTGCTATATAGATAGATGTGTTCGAAACTCTGAATCAAACACGGTTTGTGCTAGATGCGTGAAACTTGACAAAATGAAGTAGTTCTAAGTTCTATCTCTATGGTTTGTTTCCTCCTGAAGTACCCCATGCAGAGACTGGCGAAAAACACTTTCGTTTGAAAGGGGTTGCCAAGCTTCCAAAAAACTACTAGTTTGCTGAAATCTCAGCAAACATTTTTTCACCAAAACTTGATGATACTTGGTGGTAATGATCAGTTCACTAATCCCACTTGGCTGCCCAACTTTCACTCTTCTAGGTTCAAGCGTTCGTTTCCAGTTACATTTTGAATTTTTAGGTTTCACTCTGTTTTCTGCTATATAGATAGATGTGTTTGAAATTCTGAGTCAAACACGGTTTGTGCTAGCTGCGTGAAACTTGACAAAATGAAATAGTTCTAAGTTCTATCTCTATGGTTTGTTTCCTCTTGAAGTACCCCATGCAGAGACTGGCGCAAAACACTTTCGTTTGAAAGGGGTTGCCAAGCTTCCAAAAAACTACTAGTTTGCTGAAATCTCAGCAAACATTTTTTCACCAAATCTTGATGATACTTGGTGGTAATGATCAGTTCACTAATCTCACTTGGCTGCCCAACTTTCACTCTTCTAGGTTCAAGCGTTCGTTTCCAGTAACATTTTGAATTTTTAGGTTTCACTCTGTTTTCTGCTATATAGATAGATGTGTTTGGAATTCTAAATCAAACACGGTTTGTGCTAGCTCCTTGAAACTTGACCAAATGAAGTAGTTCTAAGTTCTATCTCTATGGTTTGTTTCCTCTTGAAGTACCCCATGCAGAGACTGGCGAAAAACACTTTCGTTTGAAAGGGGTTGCCAAGCGTCCAAAAAACTACTAGTTTGCTGAAATCTCAGCAAACATTTTTTCACCAAAACTTCATGATACTTGGTGGTAATGATCAGTTCACTAATCCCACTTGGCTGCCCAACTTTCACTCTTCTAGGTTCAAGCGTTCGTTTCCAGTAACACTTTGAATTTTTAGGTTTCACTCTGTTTTCTGCTATATAGATAGATGTGTTTGGAATTCTAAATCAAACACGGTTTGTGCTAGCTCCTTGAAACTTGACCAAATGAAGTAGTTCTAAGTTCTATCTCTATGGTTTGTTTCCTCTTGAAGTACCCCATGCAGAGACTGGCGAAAAACACTTTCGTTTGAAAGGGGTTGCCAAGCGTCCAAAAAACTACCAGTTTGCTGAAATCTCAGCAAACATTTTTTCACCAAAACTTGATGATACTTGGTGGTAATGATCAGTTCACTAATCCCACTTGGCTACCCAGCTTTCTCTCTTCTAGGTTCAAGCGTTCGTTTCCAGTAACACTTTGAATTTTTAGGTTTCACTCTGTTTTCTGCTATATAGATAGATGTGTTTGAAACTCTGAATCAAACACGGTTTGTGCTAGCTCCTTGAAACTTGACCAAATGAAGTAGTTCTAAGTTCTATCTCTATGGTTTGTTTCCTCTTGAAGTACCCCATGCAGAGACTGGCGAAAAACACTTTCGTTTGAAAGGGGTTGCCAAGCGTCCAAAAAACTACTAGTTTGCTGAAATCTCAGCAAACATTTTTTCACCAAAACTTGATGATACTTGGTGGTAATGATCAGTTCACTAATTTCACTTGGCTGCCCAACTTTCACTCTTCTAGGTTCAAGCGTTCGTCTCCAGTAACATTTTGAATTTTTAGGTTTCACTCTGTTTTCTGCTATATAGATAGATGTGTTTGGAATTCTAAATCAAACACGGTTTGTGCTAGCTCCTTGAAACTTAACCAAATGAAGTAGTTCTAAGTTCTATCTCTATGGTTTGTTTCCTCTTGAAGTACCCCATGCAGAGACTGGCGAAAAACACTTTCGTTTGAAAGGGGTTGCCAAGCGTCCAAAAAACTACTAGTTTGCTGAAATCTCAGCAAACATTTTTTCACCAAAACTTGATGATACTTGGTGGTAATGATCAGTTCACTAATCCCACTTGGCTGCCCAACTTTCACTCTTCTAGGTTCAAGCGTTCGTTTCCAGTAACACTTTGAATTTTTAGGTTTCACTCTGTTTTCTGCTATATAGATAGATGTGTTCGAAACTCTGAATCAAACACGGTTTGTGCTAGATGCGTGAAACTTGACAAAATGAAGTAGTTCTAAGTTCTATCTCTATGGTTTGTTTCCTCTTGAAGTACCCCATGCAGAGACTGGCGAAAAACACTTTCGTTTGAAAGGGGTTGCCAAGCTTCCAAAAAACTACTAGTTTGCTGAAATCTCAGCAAACATTTTTTCACCAAAACTTGATGATACTTGGTGGTAATGATCAGTTCACTAATCCCACTTGGCTGCCCAACTTTCACTCTTCTAGGTTCAAGCGTTCGTTTCCAGTAACATTTTGAATTTTTAGGTTTCACTCTGTTTTCTGCTATATAGATAGATGTGTTTGAAATTCTGAGTCAAACACGGTTTGTGCTAGCTGCGTGAAACTTGACAAAATGAAATAGTTCTAAGTTCTATCTCTATGGTTTGTTTCCTCTTGAAGTACCCCATGCAGAGACTGGCGCAAAACACTTTCGTTTGAAAGGGGTTGCCAAGCTTCCAAAAAACTACTAGTTTGCTGAAATCTCAGCAAACATTTTTTCACCAAATCTTGATGATACTTGGTGGTAATGATCAGTTCACTAATCTCACTTGGCTGCCCAACTTTCACTCTTCTAGGTTCAAGCGTTCGTTTCCAGTAACACTTTGAATTTTTAGGTTTCACTCTGTTTTCTGCTATATAGATAGATGTGTTTGAAACTCTGAATCAAACACGGTTTGTGCTAGCTCCTTGAAACTTGACCAAATGAAGTAGTTCTAAGTTCTATCTCTATGGTTTGTTTCCTCTTGAAGTACCCCATGCAGAGACTGGCGAAAAACACTTTCGTTTGAAAGGGGTTGCCAAGCGTCCAAAAAACTACTAGTTTGCTGAAATCTCAGCAAACATTTTTTCACCAAAACTTGATGATACTTGGTGGTAATGATCAGTTCACTAATCCCACTTGGCTGCCCAACTTTCACTCTTCTAGGTTCAAGCGTTCGTTTCCAGTAACACTTTGAATTTTTAGGTTTCACTCTGTTTTCTGCTACATAGATAGCTGTGTTTGGAATTCTAAATCAAACACTGTTTGTGCTAGCTCCTTGAAACTTGACCAAATGAAGTAGTTCTAAGTTCTATCTCTATGGTTTGTTTCCTCTTGAAGTACCCCATGCAGAGACTGGCGAAAAACACTTTCGTTTGAAAGGGGTTGCCAAGCTTCCAAAAAACTACTAGTTTGCTGAAATCTCAGCAAACATTTTTTGCACCAAAACTTGATGATACTTGGTGGTAATGATCAGTTCACTAATCCCACTTGGCTGCCCAACTTTCTCTCTTCTAGGTTCAAGCGTTCGTTTCCAGTAACACTTTGAATTTTTAGGTTTCACTCTGTTTTCTGCTATATAGATAGATGTGTTTGAAACTCTGAATCAAACACGGTTTGTGCTAGCTCCTTGAAACTTGACAAAATGAAGTAGTTCTAAGTTCTATCTCTATGGTTTGTTTCCTCTTGAAGTACCCCATGCAGAGACTGGCGAAAAACACTTTCGTTTGAAAGGGGTTGCCAAGCGTCCAAAAAACTACTAGTTTGCTGAAATCTCAGCAAACATTTTTTCACCAAAACTTGATGATACTTGGTGGTAATGATCAGTTCACTAATCCCACTTGGCTGCCCAACTTTCACTCTTCTAGGTTCAAGCGTTCGTTTCCAGTAACATTTTGAATTTTTAGGTTTCACTCTGTTTTCTGCTATATAGATAGATGTGTTTGGAATTCTAAATCAAACACGGTTTGTGCTAGCTCCTTGAAACTTGACCAAATGAAGTAGTTCTAAGTTCTATCTCTATGGTTTGTTTCCTCTTGAAGTACCCCATGCAGAGACTGGCGAAAAACACTTTCGTTTGAAAGGGGTTGCCAAGCGTCCAAAAAACTACTAGTTTGCTGAAATCTCAGCAAACATTTTTTCACCAAAACTTGATGATACTTGGTGGTAATGATCAGTTCACTAATCCCACTTGGCTGCCCAACTTTCACTCTTCTAGGTTCAAGCGTTCGTTTCCAGTAACACTTTGAATTTTTAGGTTTCACTCTGTTTTCTGCTATATAGATAGATGTGTTTGGAATTCTAAATCAAACACGGTTTGTGCTAGCTCCTTGAAACTTGACCAAATGAAGTAGTTCTAAGGTCTATCTCTATGGTTTGTTTCCTCTTGAAGTACCCCATGCAGAGACTGGCGCAAAACACTTTCGTTTGAAAGGGGTTGCCAAGCGTCCAAAAAACTACCAGTTTGCTGAAATCTCAGCAAACATTTTTTCACCAAAACTTGATGATACTTGGTGGTAATGATCAGTTCACTAATCCCACTTGGCTGCCCAGCTTTCTCTCTTCTAGGTTCAAGCGTTCGTTTCCAGTAACACTTTGAATTTTTAGGTTTCACTCTGTTTTCTGCTATATAGATAGATGTGTTTGAAACTCTGAATCAAACACGGTTTGTGCTAGCTCCTTGAAACTTGACAAAATGAAGTAGTTCTAAGTTCTATCTCTATGGTTTGTTTCCTCTTGAAGTACCCCATGCAGAGACTGGCGAAAAACACTTTCGTTTGAAAGGGGTTGCCAAGCGTCCAAAAAACTACTAGTTTGCTGAAATCTCAGCAAACATTTTTTCACCAAAACTTGATGATACTTGGTGGTAATGATCAGTTCACTAATCCCACTTGGCTGCCCAACTTTCACTCTTCTAGGTTCAAGCGTTGGTTTCCAGTAACATTTTGAATTTTTAGGTTTCACTCTGTTTTCTGCTATATAGATAGATGTGTTTGGAATTCTAAATCAAACACGGTTTGTGCTAGCTCCTTGAAACTTGACCAAATGAAGTAGTTCTAAGTTCTATCTCTATGGTTTGTTTCCTCTTGAAGTACCCCATGCAGAGACTGGCGAAAAACACTTTCGTTTGAAAGGGGTTGCCAAGCGTCCAAAAAACTACTAGTTTGCTGAAATCTCAGCAAACATTTTTTCACCAAAACTTGATGATACTTGGTGGTAATGATCAGTTCACTAATCCCACTTGGCTGCCCAACTTTCACTCTTCTAGGTTCAAGCGTTCGTTTCCAGTAACACGTTGAATTTTTAGGTTTCACTCTGTTTTCTGCTATATAGATAGATGTGTTTGGAATTCTAAATCAAACACGGTTTGTGCTAGCTCCTTGAAACTTGACCAAATGAAGTAGTTCTAAGTTCTATCTCTATGGTTTGTTTCCTCTTGAAGTACCCCATGCAGAGACTGGCGAAAAACACTTTCGTTTGAAAGGGGTTGCCAAGCGTCCAAAAAACTACTAGTTTGCTGAAATCTCAGCAAACATTTTTTCACCAAAACTTGATGATACTTGGTGGTAATGATCAGTTCACTAATCCCACTTGGCTGCCCAACTTTCACTCTTCTAGGTTCAAGCGTTCGTTTCCAGTAACACTTTGAATTTTTAGGTTTCACTCTGTTTTCTGCTACATAGATAGCTGTGTTTGGAATTCTAAATCAAACACTGTTTGTGCTAGCTCCTTGAAACTTGACCAAATGAAGTAGTTCTAAGTTCTATCTCTATGGTTTGTTTCCTCTTGAAGTACCCCATGCAGAGACTGGCGAAAAACACTTTCGTTTGAAAGGGGTTGCCAAGCTTCCAAAAAACTACTAGTTTGCTGAAATCTCAGCAAACATTTTTTCACCAAAACTTGATGATACTTGGTGGTAATGATCAGTTCACTAATCCCACTTGGCTGCCCAACTTTCTCTCTTCTAGGTTCAAGCGTTCGTTTCCAGTAACACTTTGAATTTTTAGGTTTCACTCTGTTTTCTGCTAAATAGATAGATGTGTTTGAAACTCTGAATCAAACACGGTTTGTGCTAGCTCCTTGAAACTTGACAAAATGAAGTAGTTCTAAGTTCTATCTCTATGGTTTGTTTCCTCTTGAAGTACCCCATGCAGAGACTGGCGAAAAACACTTTCGTTTGAAAGGGGTTGCCAAGCGTCCAAAAAACTACTAGTTTGCTGAAATCTCAGCAAACATTTTTTCACCAAAACTTGATGATACTTGGTGGTAATGATCAGTTCACTAATCCCACTTGGCTGCCCAACTTTCACTCTTCTAGGTTCAAGCGTTCGTTTCCAGTAACATTTTGAATTTTTAGGTTTCACTCTGTTTTCTGCTATATAGATAGATGTGTTTGGAATTCTAAATCAAACACGGTTTGTGCTAGCTCCTTGAAACTTGACCAAATGAAGTAGTTCTAAGTTCTATCTCTATGGTTTGTTTCCTCTTGAAGTACCCCATGCAGAGACTGGCGAAAAACACTTTCGTTTGAAAGGGGTTGCCAAGCGTCCAAAAAACTACTAGTTTGCTGAAATCTCAGCAAACATTTTTTCACCAAAACTTGATGATACTTGGTGGTAATGATCAGTTCACTAATCCCACTTGGCTGCCCAACTTTCACTCTTCTAGGTTCAAGCGTTCGTTTCCAGTAACACTTTGAATTTTTAGGTTTCACTCTGTTTTCTGCTATATAGATAGATGTGTTCGAAACTCTGAATCAAACACGGTTTGTGCTAGATGCGTGAAACTTGACAAAATGAAATAGTTCTAAGTTCTATCTCTATGGTTTGTTTCCTCTTGAAGTACCCCATGCAGAGACTGGCGAAAAACACTTTCGTTTGAAAGGGGTTGCCAAGCTTCCAAAAAACTACTAGTTTGCTGAAATCTCAGCAAACATTTTTTCACCAAATCTTGATGATACTTGGTGGTAATGATCAGTTCACTAATCTCACTTGGCTGCCCAACTTTCACTCTTCTAGGTTCAAGCGTTCGTTTCCAGTAACACTTTGAATTTTTAGGTTTCACTCTGTTTTCTGCTATATAGATAGATGTGTTTGAAACTCTGAATCAAACACGGTTTGTGCTAGCTCCTTGAAACTTGACCAAATGAAGTAGTTCTAAGTTCTATCTCTATGGTTTGTTTCCTCTTGAAGTACCCCATGCAGAGACTGGCGAAAAACACTTTCGTTTGAAAGGGGTTGCCAAGCGTCCAAAAAACTACTAGTTTGCTGAAATCTCAGCAAACATTTTTTCACCAAAACTTGATGATACTTGGTGGTAATGATCAGTTCACTAATCCCACTTGGCTGCCCAACTTTCACTCTTCTAGGTTCAAGCGTTCGTTTCCAGTAACACTTTGAATTTTTAGGTTTCACTCTGTTTTCTGCTACATAGATAGCTGTGTTTGGAATTCTAAATCAAACACTGTTTGTGCTAGCTCCTTGAAACTTGACCAAATGAAGTAGTTCTAAGTTCTATCTCTATGGTTTGTTTCCTCTTGAAGTACCCCATGCAGAGACTGGCGAAAAACACTTTCGTTTGAATGGGGTTGCCAAGCTTCCAAAAAACTACTAGTTTGCTGAAATCTCAGCAAACATTTTTTCACCAAAACTTGATGATACTTGGTGGTAATGATCAGTTCACTAATCCCACTTGGCTGCCCAACTTTCTCTCTTCTAGGTTCAAGCGTTCGTTTCCAGTAACACTTTGAATTTTTAGGTTTCACTCTGTTTTCTGCTATATAGATAGATGTGTTTGAAACTCTGAATCAAACACGGTTTGTGCTAGCTCCTTGAAACTTGACAAAATGAAGTAGTTCTAAGTTCTATCTCTATGGTTTGTTTCCTCTTGAAGTACCCCATGCAGAGACTGGCGAAAAACACTTTCGTTTGAAAGGGGTTGCCAAGCGTCCAAAAAACTACTAGTTTGCTGAAATCTCAGCAAACATTTTTTCACCAAAACTTGATGATACTTGGTGGTAATGATCAGTTCACTAATCCCACTTGGCTGCCCAACTTTCACTCTTCTAGGTTCAAGCGTTCGTTTCCAGTAACATTTTGAATTTTTAGGTTTCACTCTGTTTTCTGCTATATAGATAGATGTGTTTGGAATTCTAAATCAAACACGGTTTGTGCTAGCTCCTTGAAACTTGACCAAATGAAGTAGTTCTAAGTTCTATCTCTATGGTTTGTTTCCTCTTGAAGTACCCCATGCAGAGACTGGCGAAAAACACTTTCGTTTGAAAGGGGTTGCCAAGCGTCCAAAAAACTACTAGTTTGCTGAAATCTCAGCAAACATTTTTTCACCAAAACTTGATGATACTTGGTGGTAATGATCAGTTCACTAATCCCACTTGGCTGCCCAACTTTCACTCTTCTAGGTTCAAGCGTTCGTTTCCAGTAACACTTTGAATTTTTAGGTTTCACTCTGTTTTCTGCTATATAGATAGATGTGTTTGGAATTCTAAATCAAACACGGTTTGTGCTAGCTCCTTGATACTTGACCAAATGAAGTAGTTCTAAGTTCTATCTCTATGGTTTGTTTCCTCTTGAAGTACCCCATGCAGAGACTGGCGCAAAACACTTTCGTTTGAAAGGGGTTGCCAAGCGTCCAAAAAACTACCAGTTTGCTGAAATCTCAGCAAACATTTTTTCACCAAAACTTGATGATACTTGGTGGTAATGATCAGTTCACTAATCCCACTTGGCTACCCAGCTTTCTCTCTTCTAGGTTCAAGCGTTCGTTTCCAGTAACACTTTGAATTTTTAGGTTTCACTCTGTTTTCTGCTATATAGATAGATGTGTTTGAAACTCTGAATCAAACACGGTTTGTGCTAGCTCCTTGAAACTTGACAAAATGAAGTAGTTCTAAGTTGTATCTCTATGGTTTGTTTCCTCTTGAAGTACCCCATGTAGAGACTGGCGAAAAACACTTTCGTTTGAAAGGGGTTGCCAAGCGTCCAAAAAACTACTAGTTTGCTGAAATCTCAGCAAACATTTTTTCACCAAAACTTGATGATACTTGGTGGTAATGATCAGTTCACTAATTTCACTTGGCTGCCCAACTTTCACTCTTCTAGGTTCAAGCGTTCGTTTCCAGTAACATTTTGAATTTTTAGGTTTCACTCTGTTTTCTGCTATATAGATAGATGTGTTTGGAATTCTAAATCAAACACGGTTTGTGCTAGCTCCTTGAAACTTGACCAAATGAAGTAGTTCTAAGTTCTATCTCTATGGTTTGTTTCCTCTTGAAGTACCCCATGCAGAGACTGGCGAAAAACACTTTCGTTTGAAAGGGGTTGCCAAGCGTCCAAAAAACTACTAGTTTGCTGAAATCTCAGCAAACATTTTTTCACCAAAACTTGATGATACTTGGTGGTAATGATCAGTTCACTAATCCCACTTGGCTGCCCAACTTTCACTCTTCTAGGTTCAAGCGTTCGTTTCCAGTAACACTTTGAATTTTTAGGTTTCACTCTGTTTTCTGCTATATAGATAGATGTGTTCGAAACTCTGAATCAAACACGGTTTGTGCTAGATGCGTGAAACTTGACAAAATGAAGTAGTTCTAAGTTCTATCTCTATGGTTTGTTTCCTCTTGAAGTACCCCATGCAGAGACTGGCGAAAAACACTTTCGTTTGAAAGGGGTTGCCAAGCTTCCAAAAAACTACTAGTTTGCTGAAATCTCAGCAAACATTTTTTCACCAAAACTTGATGATACTTGGTGGTAATGATCAGTTCACTAATCCCACTTGGCTGCCCAACTTTCACTCTTCTAGGTTCAAGCGTTCGTTTCCAGTAACATTTTGAATTTTTAGGTTTCACTCTGTTTTCTGCTATATAGATAGATGTGTTTGAAATTCTGAGTCAAACACGGTTTGTGCTAGCTGCGTGAAACTTGACAAAATGAAATAGTTCTAAGTTCTATCTCTATGGTTTGTTTCCTCTTGAAGTACCCCATGCAGAGACTGGCGCAAAACACTTTCGTTTGAAAGGGGTTGCCAAGCTTCCAAAAAACTACTAGTTTGCTGAAATCTCAGCAAACATTTTTTCACCAAATCTTGATGATACTTGGTGGTAATGATCAGTTCACTAATCTCACTTGGCTGCCCAACTTTCACTCTTCTAGGTTCAAGCGTTCGTTTCCAGTAACACTTTGAATTTTTAGGTTTCACTCTGTTTTCTGCTATATAGATAGATGTGTTTGAAACTCTGAATCAAACACGGTTTGTGCTAGCTCCTTGAAACTTGACCAAATGAAGTAGTTCTAAGTTCTATCTCTATGGTTTGTTTCCTCTTGAAGTACCCCATGCAGAGACTGGCGAAAAACACTTTCGTTTGAAAGGGGTTGCCAAGCGTCCAAAAAACTACTAGTTTGCTGAAATCTCAGCAAACATTTTTTCACCAAAACTTGATGATACTTGGTGGTAATGATCAGTTCACTAATCCCACTTGGCTGCCCAACTTTCACTCTTCTAGGTTCAAGCGTTCGTTTCCAGTAACACTTTGAATTTTTAGGTTTCACTCTGTTTTCTGCTACATAGATAGCTGTGTTTGGAATTCTAAATCAAACACTGTTTGTGCTAGCTCCTTGAAACTTGACCAAATGAAGTAGTTCTAAGTTCTATCTCTATGGTTTGTTTCCTCTTGAAGTACCCCATGCAGAGACTGGCGAAAAACACTTTCGTTTGAAAGGGGTTGCCAAGCTTCCAAAAAACTACTAGTTTGCTGAAATCTCAGCAAACATTTTTTCACCAAAACTTGATGATACTTGGTGGTAATGATCAGTTCACTAATCCCACTTGGCTGCCCAACTTTCTCTCTTCTAGGTTCAAGCGTTCGTTTCCAGTAACACTTTGAATTTTTAGGTTTCACTCTGTTTTCTGCTATATAGATAGATGTGTTTGAAACTCTGAATCAAACACGGTTTGTGCTAGCTCCTTGAAACTTGACAAAATGAAGTAGTTCTAAGTTCTATCTCTATGGTTTGTTTCCTCTTGAAGTACCCCATGCAGAGACAGGCGAAAAACACTTTCGTTTGAAAGGGGTTGCCAAGCGTCCAAAAAACTACTAGTTTGCTGAAATCTCAGCAAACATTTTTTCACCAAAACTTGATGATACTTGGTGGTAATGATCAGTTCACTAATCCCACTTGGCTGCCCAACTTTCACTCTTCTAGGTTCAAGCGTTCGTTTCCAGTAACATTTTGAATTTTTAGGTTTCACTCTGTTTTCTGCTATATAGATAGATGTGTTTGGAATTCTAAATCAAACACGGTTTGTGCTAGCTCCTTGAAACTTGACCAAATGAAGTAGTTCTAAGTTCTATCTCTATGGTTTGTTTCCTCTTGAAGTACCCCATGCAGAGACTGGCGAAAAACACTTTCGTTTGAAAGGGGTTGCCAAGCGTCCAAAAAACTACTAGTTTGCTGAAATCTCAGCAAACATTTTTTCACCAAAACTTGATGATACTTGGTGGTAATGATCAGTTCACTAATCCCACTTGGCTGCCCAACTTTCACTCTTCTAGGTTCAAGCGTTCGTTTCCAGTAACACTTTGAATTTTTAGGTTTCACTCTGTTTTCTGCTATATAGATAGATGTGTTTGGAATTCTAAATCAAACACGGTTTGTGCTAGCTCCTTGAAACTTGACCAAATGAAGTAGTTCTAAGGTCTATCTCTATGGTTTGTTTCCTCTTGAAGTACCCCATGCAGAGACTGGCGCAAAACACTTTCGTTTGAAAGGGGTTGCCAAGCGTCCAAAAAACTACCAGTTTGCTGAAATCTCAGCAAACATTTTTTCACCAAAACTTGATGATACTTGGTGGTAATGATCAGTTCACTAATCCCACTTGGCTGCCCAGCTTTCTCTCTTCTAGGTTCAAGCGTTCGTTTCCAGTAACACTTTGAATTTTTAGGTTTCACTCTGTTTTCTGCTATATAGATAGATGTGTTTGAAACTCTGAATCAAACACGGTTTGTGCTAGCTCCTTGAAACTTGACAAAATGAAGTAGTTCTAAGTTCTATCTCTATGGTTTGTTTCCTCTTGAAGTACCCCATGCAGAGACTGGCGAAAAACACTTTCGTTTGAAAGGGGTTGCCAAGCGTCCAAAAAACTACTAGTTTGCTGAAATCTCAGCAAACATTTTTTCACCAAAACTTGATGATACTTGGTGGTAATGATCAGTTCACTAATCCCACTTGGCTGCCCAACTTTCACTCTTCTAGGTTCAAGCGTTGGTTTCCAGTAACATTTTGAATTTTTAGGTTTCACTCTGTTTTCTGCTATATAGATAGATGTGTTTGGAATTCTAAATCAAACACGGTTTGTGCTAGCTCCTTGAAACTTGACCAAATGAAGTAGTTCTAAGTTCTATCTCTATGGTTTGTTTCCTCTTGAAGTACCCCATGCAGAGACTGGCGAAAAACACTTTCGTTTGAAAGGGGTTGCCAACCTTCCAAAAAACTACTAGTTTGCTGAAATCTCAGCAAACATTTTTTCACCAAATCTTGATGATACTTGGTGGTAATGATCAGTTCACTAATCTCACTTGGCTGCCCAACTTTCACTCTTCTAGGTTCAAGCGTTCGTTTCCAGTAACACTTTGAATTTTTAGGTTTCACTCTGTTTTCTGCTATATAGATAGATGTGTTTGAAACTCTGAATCAAACACGGTTTGTGCTAGCTCCTTGAAACTTGACCAAATGAAGTAGTTCTAAGTTCTATCTCTATGGTTTGTTTCCTCTTGAAGTACCCCATGCAGAGACTGGCGCAAAACACTTTCGTTTGAAAGGGGTTGCCAAGCGTCCAAAAAACTACCAGTTTGCTGAAATCTCAGCAAACATTTTTTCACCAAAACTTGATGATACTTGGTGGTAATGATCAGTTCACTAATCCCACTTGGCTACCCAGCTTTCTCTCTTCTAGGTTCAAGCGTTCGTTTCCAGTAACACTTTGAATTTTTAGGTTTCACTCTGTTTTCTGCTATATAGATAGATGTGTTTGAAACTCTGAATCAAACACGGTTTGTGCTAGCTCCTTGAAACTTGACAAAATGAAGTAGTTCTAAGTTGTATCTCTATGGTTTGTTTCCTCTTGAAGTACCCCATGCAGAGACTGGCGAAAAACACTTTCGTTTGAAAGGGGTTGCCAAGCGTCCAAAAAACTACTAGTTTGCTGAAATCTCAGCAAACATTTTTTCACCAAAACTTGATGATACTTGGTGGTAATGATCAGTTCACTAATTTCACTTGGCTGCCCAACTTTCACTCTTCTAGGTTCAAGCGTTCGTTTCCAGTAACATTTTGAATTTTTAGGTTTCACTCTGTTTTCTGCTATATAGATAGATGTGTTTGGAATTCTAAATCAAACACGGTTTGTGCTAGCTCCTTGAAACTTGACCAAATGAAGTAGTTCTAAGTTCTATCTCTATGGTTTGTTTCCTCTTGAAGTACCCCATGCAGAGACTGGCGAAAAACACTTTCGTTTGAAAGGGGTTGCCAAGCGTCCAAAAAACTACTAGTTTGCTGAAATCTCAGCAAACATTTTTTCACCAAAACTTGATGATACTTGGTGGTAATGATCAGTTCACTAATCCCACTTGGCTGCCCAACTTTCACTCTTCTAGGTTCAAGCGTTCGTTTCCAGTAACACTTTGAATTTTTAGGTTTCACTCTGTTTTCTGCTATATAGATAGATGTGTTCGAAACTCTGAATCAAACACGGTTTGTGCTAGATGCGTGAAACTTGACAAAATGAAGTAGTTCTAAGTTCTATCTCTATGGTTTGTTTCCTCTTGAAGTACCCCATGCAGAGACTGGCGAAAAACACTTTCGTTTGAAAGGGGTTGCCAAGCTTCCAAAAAACTACTAGTTTGCTGAAATCTCAGCAAACATTTTTTCACCAAAACTTGATGATACTTGGTGGTAATGATCACTTCACTAATCCCACTTGGCTGCCCAACTTTCACTCTTCTAGGTTCAAGCGTTCGTTTCCAGTAACATTTTGAATTTTTAGGTTTCACTCTGTTTTCTGCTATATAGATAGATGTGTTTGAAATTCTGAGTCAAACACGGTTTGTGCTAGCTGCGTGAAACTTGACAAAATGAAATAGTTCTAAGTTCTATCTCTATGGTTTGTTTCCTCTTGAAGTACCCCATGCAGAGACTGGCGCAAAACACTTTCGTTTGAAAGGGGTTGCCAAGCTTCCAAAAAACTACTAGTTTGCTGAAATCTCAGCAAACATTTTTTCACCAAATCTTGATGATACTTGGTGGTAATGATCAGTTCACTAATCTCACTTGGCTGCCCAACTTTCACTCTTCTAGGTTCAAGCGTTCGTTTCCAGTAACACTTTGAATTTTTAGGTTTCACTCTGTTTTCTGCTATATAGATAGATGTGTTTGAAACTCTGAATCAAACACGGTTTGTGCTAGCTCCTTGAAACTTGACCAAATGAAGTAGTTCTAAGTTCTATCTCTATGGTTTGTTTCCTCTTGAAGTACCCCATGCAGAGACTGGCGAAAAACACTTTCGTTTGAAAGGGGTTGCCAAGCGTCCAAAAAACTACTAGTTTGCTGAAATCTCAGCAAACATTTTTTCACCAAAACTTGATGATACTTGGTGGTAATGATCAGTTCACTAATCCCACTTGGCTGCCCAACTTTCACTCTTCTAGGTTCAAGCGTTCGTTTCCAGTAACACTTTGAATTTTTAGGTTTCACTCTGTTTTCTGCTACATAGATAGCTGTGTTTGGAATTCTAAATCAAACACTGTTTGTGCTAGCTCCTTGAAACTTGACCAAATGAAGTAGTTCTAAGTTCTATCTCTATGGTTTGTTTCCTCTTGAAGCACCCCATGCAGAGACTGGCGAAAAACACTTTCGTTTGAAAGGGGTTGCCAAGCTTCCAAAAAACTACTAGTTTGCTGAAATCTCAGCAAACATTTTTTCACCAAAACTTGATGATACTTGGTGGTAATGATCAGTTCACTAATCCCACTTGGCTGCCCAACTTTCTCTCTTCTAGGTTCAAGCGTTCGTTTCCAGTAACACTTTGAATTTTTAGGTTTCACTCTGTTTTCTGCTATATAGATAGATGTGTTTGAAACTCTGAATCAAACACGGTTTGTGCTAGCTCCTTGAAACTTGACAAAATGAAGTAGTTCTAAGTTCTATCTCCATGGTTTGTTTCCTCTTGAAGTACCCCATGCAGAGACAGGCGAAAAACACTTTCGTTTGAAAGGGGTTGCCAAGCGTCCAAAAAACTACTAGTTTGCTGAAATCTCAGCAAACATTTTTTCACCAAAACTTGATGATACTTGGTGGTAATGATCAGTTCACTAATCCCACTTGGCTGCCCAACTTTCACTCTTCTAGGTTCAAGCGTTCGTTTCCAGTAACATTTTGAATTTTTAGGTTTCACTCTGTTTTCTGCTATATAGATAGATGTGTTTGGAATTCTAAATCAAACACGGTTTGTGCTAGCTCCTTGAAACTTGACCAAATGAAGTAGTTCTAAGTTCTATCTCTATGGTTTGTTTCCTCTTGAAGTACCCCATGCAGAGACTGGCGAAAAACACTTTCGTTTGAAAGGGGTTGCCAAGCGTCCAAAAAACTACTAGTTTGCTGAAATCTCAGCAAACATTTTTTCACCAAAACTTGATGATACTTGGTGGTAATGATCAGTTCACTAATCCCACTTGGCTGCCCAACTTTCACTCTTCTAGGTTCAAGCGTTCGTTTCCAGTAACACTTTGAATTTTTAGGTTTCACTCTGTTTTCTGCTATATAGATAGATGTGTTTGGAATTCTAAATCAAACACGGTTTGTGCTAGCTCCTTGAAACTTGACCAAATGAAGTAGTTCTAAGGTCTATCTCTATGGTTTGTTTCCTCTTGAAGTACCCCATGCAGAGACTGGCGCAAAACACTTTCGTTTGAAAGGGGTTGCCAAGCGTCCAAAAAACTACCAGTTTGCTGAAATCTCAGCAAACATTTTTTCACCAAAACTTGATGATACTTGGTGGTAATGATCAGTTCACTAATCCCACTTGGCTGCCCAGCTTTCTCTCTTCTAGGTTCAAGCGTTCGTTTAAAGTAACACTTTGAATTTTTAGGTTTCACTCTGTTTTCTGCTATATAGATAGATGTGTTTGAAACTCTGAATCAAACACGGTTTGTGCTAGCTCCTTGAAACTTGACAAAATGAAGTAGTTCTAAGTTCTATCTCTATGGTTTGTTTCCTCTTGAAGTACCCCATGCAGAGACTGGCGAAAAACACTTTCGTTTGAAAGGGGTTGCCAAGCGTCCAAAAAACTACTAGTTTGCTGAAATCTCAGCAAACATTTTTTCACCAAAACTTGATGATACTTGGTGGTAATGATCAGTTCACTAATCCCACTTGGCTGCCCAACTTTCACTCTTCTAGGTTCAAGCGTTGGTTTCCAGTAACATTTTGAATTTTTAGGTTTCACTCTGTTTTCTGCTATATAGATAGATGTGTTTGGAATTCTAAATCAAACACGGTTTGTGCTAGCTCCTTGAAACTTGACCAAATGAAGTAGTTCTAAGTTCTATCTCTATGGTTTGTTTCCTCTTGAAGTACCCCATGCAGAGACTGGCGAAAAACACTTTCGTTTGAAAGGGGTTGCCAACCTTCCAAAAAACTACTAGTTTGCTGAAATCTCAGCAAACATTTTTTCACCAAATCTTGATGATACTTGGTGGTAATGATCAGTTCACTAATCTCACTTGGCTGCCCAACTTTCACTCTTCTAGGTTCAAGCGTTCGTTTCCAGTAACACTTTGAATTTTTAGGTTTCACTCTGTTTTCTGCTATATAGATAGATGTGTTTGGAATTCTAAATCAAACACGGTTTGTGCTAGCTCCTTGAAACTTGACCAAATGAAGTAGTTCTAAGGTCTATCTCTATGGTTTGTTTCCTCTTGAAGTACCCCATGCAGAGACTGGCGCAAAACACTTTCGTTTGAAAGGGGTTGCCAAGCGTCCAAAAAACTACCAGTTTGCTGAAATCTCAGCAAACATTTTTTCACCAAAACTTGATGATACTTGGTGGTAATGATCAGTTCACTAATCCCACTTGGCTGCCCAGCTTTCTCTCTTCTAGGTTCAAGCGTTCGTTTCCAGTAACACTTTGAATTTTTAGGTTTCACTCTGTTTTCTGCTATATAGATAGATGTGTTTGAAACTCTGAATCAAACACGGTTTGTGCTAGCTCCTTGAAACTTGACAAAATGAAGTAGTTCTAAGTTCTATCTCTATGGTTTGTTTCCTCTTGAAGTACCCCATGCAGAGACTGGCGAAAAACACTTTCGTTTGAAAGGGGTTGCCAAGCGTCCAAAAAACTACTAGTTTGCTGAAATCTCAGCAAACATTTTTTCACCAAAACTTGATGATACTTGGTGGTAATGATCAGTTCACTAATCCCACTTGGCTGCCCAACTTTCACTCTTCTAGGTTCAAGCGTTGGTTTCCAGTAACATTTTGAATTTTTAGGTTTCACTCTGTTTTCTGCTATATAGATAGATGTGTTTGGAATTCTAAATCAAACACGGTTTGTGCTAGCTCCTTGAAACTTGACCAAATGAAGTAGTTCTAAGTTCTATCTCTATGGTTTGTTTCCTCTTGAAGTACCCCATGCAGAGACTGGCGAAAAACACTTTCGTTTGAAAGGGGTTGCCAACCTTCCAAAAAACTACTAGTTTGCTGAAATCTCAGCAAACATTTTTTCACCAAATCTTGATGATACTTGGTGGTAATGATCAGTTCACTAATCTCACTTGGCTGCCCAACTTTCACTCTTCTAGGTTCAAGCGTTCGTTTCCAGTAACACTTTGAATTTTTAGGTTTCACTCTGTTTTCTGCTATATAGATAGATGTGTTTGAAACTCTGAATCAAACACGGTTTGTGCTAGCTCCTTGAAACTTGACCAAATGAAGTAGTTCTAAGTTCTATCTCTATGGTTTGTTTCCTCTTGAAGTACCCCATGCAGAGACTGGCGAAAAACACTTTCGTTTGAAAGGGGTTGCCAAGCGTCCAAAAAACTACTAGTTTGCTGAAATCTCAGCAAACAGTTTTTCACCAAAACTTGATGATACTTGGTGGTAATGATCAGTTCACTAATCCCACTTGGCTGCCCAACTTTCACTCTTCTAGGTTCAAGCGTTCGTTTCCAGTAACACTTTGAATTTTTAGGTTTCACTCTGTTTTCTGCTACCTAGATAGCTGTGTTTGGAATTCTAAATCAAACACGGTTTGTGCTAGCTCCTTGAAACTTGACCAAATGAAGTAGTTCTAAGTTCTATCTCTATGGTTTGTTTCCTCTTGAGGTACCCCATGCAGAGACTGGCGAAAAACACTTTCGTTTGAAAGGGGTTGCCAAGCGTCCAAAAAACTACTAGTTTGCTGAAATCTCAGCAAACATTTTTTCACCAAAACTTGATGATACTTGGTGGTAATGATCAGTTCACTAATCCCACTTGGCTGCCCAACTTTCACTCTTCTAGGTTCAAGCGTTCGTTTCCAGTAACACTTTGAATTTTTAGGTTTCACTCTGTTTTCTGCTATATAGATAGATGTGTTTGGAATTCTAAATCAAACACGGTTTGTGCTAGCTCCTTGAAACTTGACCAAATGAAGTAGTTCTAAGTTCTATCTCTATAGTTTGTTTCCGCTTGAAGTACCCCATGCAGAGACTGGCGCAAAACACTTTCGTTTGAAAGGGGTTGCCAAGCGTCCAAAAAACTACCAGTTTGCTGAAATCTCAGCAAACATTTTTTCACCAAAACTTGATGATACTTGGTGGTAATGATCAGTTCACTAATCCCACTTGGCTGCCCAGCTTTCTCTCTTCTAGGTTCAAGCGTTCGTTTCCAGTAACACTTTGAATTTTTAGGTTTCACTCTGTTTTCTGCTATATAGATAGATGTGTTTGGAATTCTAAATCAAACACGGTTTGTGCTAGCTCCTTGAAACTTGACCAAATGAAGTAGTTCTAAGTTCTATCTCTATGGTTTGTTTCCTCTTGAAGTACCCCATGCAGAGACTGGCGAAAAACACTTTCGTTTGAAAGGGGTTGCCAAGCGTCCAAAAAACTACTAGTTTGCTGAAATCTCAGCAAACATTTTTTCACCAAAACTTGATGATACTTGGTGGTAATGATCAGTTCACTAATCCCACTTGGCTGCCCAACTTTCACTCTTCTAGGTTCAAGCGTTCGTTTCCAGTAACACTTTGATTTTTTAGGTTTCACTCTGTTTTCTGCTATATAGATAGATGTGTTCGAAACTCTGAATCAAACACGGTTTGTGCTAGATGCGTGAAACTTGACAAAATGAAGTAGTTCTAAGTTCTATCTCTATGGTTTGTTTCCTCTTGAAGTACCCCATGCAGAGACTGGCGAAAAACACTTTCGTTTGAAAGGGGTTGCCAAGCTTCCAAAAAACTACTAGTTTGCTGAAATCTCAGCAAACATTTTTTCACCAAAACTTGATGATACTTGGTGGTAATGATCAGTTCACTAATCCCACTTGGCTGCCCAACTTTCACTCTTCTAGGTTCAAGCGTTCGTTTCCAGTAACACTTTGAATTTTTAGGTTTCACTCTGTTTTCTGCTATATAGATAGATGTGTTCGAAACTCTGAATCAAACACGGTTTGTGCTAGATGCGTGAAACTTGACAAAATGAAGTAGTTCTAAGTTCTATCTCTATGGTTTGTTTCCTCTTGAAGTACCCCATGCAGAGACTGGCGAAAAACACTTTCGTTTGAAAGGGGTTGCCAAGCTTCCAAAAAACTACTAGTTTGCTGAAATCTCAGCAAACATTTTTTCACCAAAACTTGATGATACTTGGTGGTAATGATCAGTTCACTAATCCCACTTGGCTGCCCAACTTTCACTCTTCTAGGTTCAAGCGTTCGTTTCCAGTAACATTTTGAATTTTTAGGTTTCACTCTGTTTTCTGCTATATAGATAGATGTGTTTGAAATTCTGAGTCAAACACGGTTTGTGCTAGCTGCGTGAATCTTGACAAAATGAAATAGTTCTAAGTTCTATCTCTATGGTTTGTTTCCTCTTGAAGTACCCCATGCAGAGACTGGCGCAAAACACTTTCGTTTGAAAGGGGTTGCCAAGCTTCCAAAAAACTACTAGTTTGCTGAAATCTCAGCAAACATTTTTTCACCAAATCTTGATGATACTTGGTGGTAATGATCAGTTCACTAATCTCACTTGGCTGCCCAACTTTCACTCTTCTAGGTTCAAGCGTTCGTTTCCAGTAACACTTTGAATTTTTAGGTTTCACTCTGTTTTCTGCTATATAGATAGATGTGTTTGAAACTCTGAATCAAACACGGTTTGTGCTAGCTCCTTGAAACTTGACCAAATGAAGTAGTTCTAAGTTCTATCTCTATGGTTTGTTTCCTCTTGAGGTACCCCATGCAGAGACTGGCGAAAAACACTTTCGTTTGAAAGGGGTTGCCAAGCGTCCAAAAAACTACTAGTTTGCTGAAATCTCAGCAAACATTTTTTCACCAAAACTTGATGATACTTGGTGGTAATGATCAGTTCACTAATCTCACTTGGCTGCCCAACTTTCACTCTTCTAGGTTCAAGCGTTCGTTTCCAGTAACACTTTGAATTTTTAGGTTTCACTCTGTTTTCTGCTATATAGATAGATGTGTTTGAAACTCTGAATCAAACACGGTTTTTGCTAGCTCCTTGAAACTTGACCAAATGAAGTAGTTCTAAGTTCTATCTCTATGGTTTGTTTCCTCTTGAAGTACCCCATGCAGAGACTGGCGAAAAACACTTTCGTTTGAAAGGGGTTGCCAAGCGTCCAAAAAACTACTAGTTTGCTGAAATCTCAGCAAACATTTTTTCACCAAAACTTGATGATACTTGGTGGTAATGATCAGTTCACTAATCCCACTTGGCTGCCCAACTTTCACTCTTCTAGGTTCAAGCGTTCGTTTCCAGTAACACTTTGAATTTTTAGGTTTCACTCTGTTTTCTGCTACATAGATAGCTGTGTTTGGAATTCTAAATCAAACACTGTTTGTGCTAGCTCCTTGAAACTTGACCAAATGAAGTAGTTCTAAGTTCTATCTCTATGGTTTGTTTCCTCTTGAAGTACCCCATGCAGAGACTGGCGAAAAACACTTTCGTTTGAAAGGGGTTGCCAAGATTCCAAAAAACTACTAGTTTGCTGAAATCTCAGCAAACATTTTTTCACCAAAACTTGATGATACTTGGTGGTAATGATCAGTTCACTAATCCCACTTGGCTGCCCAACTTTCTCTCTTCTAGGTTCAAGCGTTCGTTTCCAGTAACACTTTGAATTTTTAGGTTTCACTCTGTTTTCTGCTATATAGATAGATGTGTTTGAAACTCTGAATCAAACACGGTTTGTGCTAGCTCCTTGAAACTTGACAAAATGAAGTAGTTCTAAGTTCTATCTCTATGGTTTGTTTCCTCTTAAGTACCCCCATGCAGAGACTGGCGAAAAACACTTTCGTTTGAAAGGGGTTGCC
This sequence comes from Callospermophilus lateralis, assembly GCF_048772815.1. Classification (NCBI taxonomy): domain Eukaryota; kingdom Metazoa; phylum Chordata; class Mammalia; order Rodentia; family Sciuridae; genus Callospermophilus; species Callospermophilus lateralis. Next base: position 24,970 of record NW_027510698.1, read on the forward strand.
AAGCGTCCAAAAAACTACTAGTTTGCTGAAATCTCAGCAAACATTTTTTCACCAAAACTTGATGATACTTTGTGGTAATGATCAGTTCACTAATCCCACTTGGCTGCCCAACTTTCACTCTTCTAGGTTCAAGCGTTCGTTTCCAGTAACATTTTAAATTTTTAGGTTTCACTCTGTTTTCTGCTATATAGATAGATGTGTTTGGAATTCTAAATCAAACACGGTTTGTGCTAGCTCCTTGAAACTTGACCAAATGAAGTAGTTCTAAGTTCTATCTCTATGGTTTGTTTCCTCTTGAAGTACCCCATGCAGAGACTGGCGAAAAACACTTTCGTTTGAAAGGGGTTGCCAAGCGTCCAAAAAACTACTAGTTTGCTGAAATCTCAGCAAACATTTTTTCACCAAAACTTGATGATACTTGGTGGTAATGATCAGTTCACTAATCCCACTTGGCTGCCCAACTTTCACTCTTCTAGGTTCAAGCGTTCGTTTCCAGTAACACTTTGAATTTTTAGGTTTCACTCTGTTTTCTGCTATATAGATAGATGTGTTTGGAATTCTAAATCAAACACGGTTTGTGCTAGCTCCTTGAAACTTGACCAAATGAAGTAGTTCTAAGTTCTATCTCTATGGTTTGTTTCCTCTTGAAGTACCCCATGCAGAGACTGGCGCAAAACACTTTCGTTTGAAAGGGGTTGCCAAGCGTCCAAAAAACTACCAGTTTGCTGAAATCTCAGCAAACATTTTTTCACCAAAACTTGATGATACTTGGTGGTAATGATCAGTTCACTAATCCCACTTGGCTGCCCAGCTTTCTCTCTTCTAGGTTCAAGCATTCGTTTCCAGTAACACTTTGAATTTTTAGGTTTCACTCTGTTTTCTGCTATATAGATAGATGTGTTTGAAACTCTGAATCAAACACGGTTTGTGCTAGCTCCTTGAAACTTGACAAAATGAAGTAGTTCTAAGTTCTATCTCTATGGTTTGTTTCCTCTTGAAGTACCCCATGCAGAGACTGGCGAAAAACACTTTCGTTTGAAAGGGGTTGCCAAGCGTCCAAAAAACTACTAGTTTGCTGAAATCTCAGCAAACATTTTTTCACCAAAACTTGATGATACTTGGTGGTAATGATCAGTTCACTAATCCCACTTGGCTGCCCAACTTTCACTCTTCTAGGTTCAAGCGTTCGTTTCCAGTAACATTTTGAATTTTTAGGTTTCACTCTGTTTTCTGCTATATAGATAGATGTGTTTGGAATTCTAAATCAAACACGGTTTGTGCTAGCTCCTTGAAACTTGACCAAATGAAGTAGTTCTAAGTTCTATCTCTATGGTTTGTTTCCTCTTGAGGTACCCCATGCAGAGACTGGCGAAAAACACTTTCGTTTGAAAGGGGTTGCCAAGCGTCCAAAAAACTACTAGTTTGCTGAAATCTCAGCAAACATTTTTTCACCAAAACTTGATGATACTTGGTGGTAATGATCAGTTCACTAATCCCACTTGGCTGCCCAACTTTCACTCTTCTAGGTTCAAGCGTTCGTTTCCAGTAACACTTTGAATTTTTAGGTTTCACTCTGTTTTCTGCTATATAGATAGATGTGTTTGGAATTCTAAATCAAACACGGTTTGTGCTAGCTCCTTGAAACTTGACCAAATGAAGTAGTTCTAAGTTCTATCTCTATAGTTTGTTTCCGCTTGAAGTACCCCATGCAGAGACTGGCGCAAAACACTTTCGTTTGAAAGGGGTTGCCAAGCGTCCAAAAAACTACCAGTTTGCTGAAATCTCAGCAAATATTTTTTCACCAAAACTTGATGATACTTGGTGGTAATGATCAGTTCACTAATCCCACTTGGCTGCCCAGCTTTCTCTCTTCTAGGTTCAAGCGTTCGTTTCCAGTAACACTTTGAATTTTTAGGTTTCACTCTGTTTTCTGCTATATAGATAGATGTGTTTGGAATTCTAAATCAAACACGGTTTGTGCTAGCTCCTTGAAACTTGACCAAATGAAGTAGTTCTAAGTTCTATCTCTATGGTTTGTTTCCTCTTGAAGTACCCCATGCAGAGACTGGCGAAAAACACTTTCGTTTGAAAGGGGTTGCCAAGCGTCCAAAAAACTACTAGTTTGCTGAAATCTCAGCAAACATTTTTTCACCAAAACTTGATGATACTTGGTGGTAATGATCAGTTCACTAATCCCACTTGGCTGCCCAACTTTCACTCTTCTAGGTTCAAGCGTTCGTTTCCAGTAACACTTTGAATTTTTAGGTTTCACTCTGTTTTCTGCTATATAGATAGATGTGTTCGAAACTCTGAATCAAACACGGTTTGTGCTAGATGCGTGAAACTTGACAAAATGAAGTAGTTCTAAGTTCTATCTCTATGGTTTGTTTCCTCTTGAAGTACCCCATGCAGAGACTGGCGAAAAGCACTTTCGTTTGAAAGGGGTTGCCAAGCTTCCAAAAAACTACTAGTTTGCTGAAATCTCAGCAAACATTTTTTCACCAAAACTTGATGATACTTGGTGGTAATGATCAGTTCACTAATCCCACTTGGCTGCCCAGCTTTCTCTCTTCTAGGTTCAAGCGTTCGTTTCCAGTAACACTTTGAATTTTTAGGTTTCACTCTGTTTTCTGCTATATAGATAGATGTGTTTGGAATTCTAAATCAAACACTGTTTGTGCTAGCTCCTTGAAACTTGACCAAATGAAGTAGTTCTAAGTTCTATCTCTATGGTTTGTTTCCTCTTGAAGTACCCCATGCAGAGACTGGCGAAAAACACTTTCGTTTGAAAGGGGTTGCCAAGCGTCCAAAAAACTACTAGTTTGCTGAAATCTCAGCAAACATTTTTTCACCAAAACTTGATGATACTTGGTGGTAATGATCAGTTCACTAATCCCACTTGGCTGCCCAACTTTCACTCTTCTAGGTTCAAGCGTTCGTTTCCAGTAACACTTTGAATTTTTAGGTTTCACTCTGTTTTCTGCTATATAGATAGATGTGTTCGAAACTCTGAATCAAACACGGTTTGTGCTAGATGCGTGAAACTTGACAAAATGAAGTAGTTCTAAGTTCTATCTCTATGGTTTGTTTCCTCTTGAAGTACCCATGCAGAGACTGGCGAAAAACACTTTCGTTTGAAAGGGGTTGCCAAGCTTCCAAAAAACTACTAGTTTGCTGAAATCTCAGCAAACATTTTTTCACCAAAACTTGATGATACTTGGTGGTAATGATCAGTTCACTAATCCCACTTGGCTGCCCAACTTTCACTCTTCTAGGTTCAAGCGTTCGTTTCCAGTAACACTTTGAATTTTTAGGTTTCACTCTGTTTTCTGCTATATAGATAGATGTGTTACAAACTCTGAATCAAACACGGTTTGTGCTAGATGCGTGAAACTTGACAAAATGAAGTAGTTCTAAGTTCTATCTCTATGGTTTGTTTCCTCTTGAAGTACCCCATGCAGAGACTGGCGAAAAACACTTTCGTTTGAAAGGGGTTGCCAAGCTTCCAAAAAACTACTAGTTTGCTGAAATCTCAGCAAACATTTTTTCACCAAAACTTGATGATACTTGGTGGTAATGATCAGTTCACTAATCCCACTTGGCTGCCCAACTTTCACTCTTCTAGGTTCAAGCGTTCGTTTCCAGTAACATTTTGAATTTTTAGGTTTCACTCTGTTTTCTGCTATATAGATAGATGTGTTTGAAATTCTGAGTCAAACACGGTTTGTGCTAGCTGCGTGAAACTTGACAAAATGAAATAGTTCTAAGTTCTATCTCTATGGTTTGTTTCCTCTTGAAGTACCCCATGCAGAGACTGGCGCAAAACACTTTCGTTTGAAAGGGGTTGCCAAGCTTCCAAAAAACTACTAGTTTGCTGAAATCTCAGCAAACATTTTTTCACCAAATCTTGATGATACTTGGTGGTAATGATCAGTTCACTAATCTCACTTGGCTGCCCAACTTTCACTCTTCTAGGTTCAAGCGTTCGTTTCCAGTAACACTTTGAATTTTTAGGTTTCACTCTGTTTTCTGCTATATAAATAGATGTGTTTGAAACTCTGAATCAAACACGGTTTTTGCTAGCTCCTTGAAACTTGACCAAATGAAGTAGTTCTAAGTTCTATCTCTATGGTTTGTTTCCTCTTGAAGTACCCCATGCAGAGACTGGCGAAAAACACTTTCGTTTGAAAGGGGTTGCCAAGCGTCCAAAAAACTACTAGTTTGCTGAAATCTCAGCAAACATTTTTTCACCAAAACTTGATGATACTTGGTGGTAATGATCAGTTCACTAATCCCACTTGGCTGCCCAACTTTCACTCTTCTAGGTTCAAGCGTTCGTTTCCAGTAACACTTTGAATTTTTAGGTTTCACTCTGTTTTCTGCTACATAGATAGCTGTGTTTGGAATTCTAAATCAAACACTGTTTGTGCTAGCTCCTTGAAACTTGACCAAATGAAGTAGTTCTAAGTTCTATCTCTATGGTTTGTTTCCTCTTGAAGTACCCCATGCAGAGACTGGCGAAAAACACTTTCGTTTGAAAGGGGTTGCCAAGATTCCAAAAAACTACTAGTTTGCTGAAATCTCAGCAAACATTTTTTCACCAAAACTTGATGATACTTGGTGGTAATGATCAGTTCACTAATCCCACTTGGCTGCCCAACTTTCTCTCTTCTAGGTTCAAGCGTTCGTTTCCAGTAACACTTTGAATTTTTAGGTTTCACTCTGTTTTCTGCTATATAGATAGATGTGTTTGAAACTCTGAATCAAACACGGTTTGTGCTAGCTCCTTGAAACTTGACAAAATGAAGTAGTTCTAAGTTCTATCTCTATGGTTTGTTTCCTCTTAAGTACCCCATGCAGAGACTGGCGAAAAACACTTTCGTTTGAAAGGGGTTGCCAAGCGTCCAAAAAACTACTAGTTTGCTGAAATCTCAGCAAACATTTTTTCACCAAAACTTGATGATACTTGGTGGTAATGATCAGTTCACTAATCCCACTTGGCTGCCCAACTTTCACTCTTCTAGGTTCAAGCGTTCGTTTCCAGTAACATTTTAAATTTTTAGGTTTCACTCTGTTTTCTGCTATATAGATAGATGTGTTTGGAATTCTAAATCAAACACGGTTTGTGCTAGCTCCTTGAAACTTGACCAAATGAAGTAGTTCTAAGTTCTATCTCTATGGTTTGTTTCCTCTTGAAGTACCCCATGCAGAGACTGGCGAAAAACACTTTCGTTTGAAAGGGGTTGCCAAGCGTCCAAAAAACTACTAGTTTGCTGAAATCTCAGCAAACATTTTTTCACCAAAACTTGATGATACTTGGTGGTAATGATCAGTTCACTAATCCCACTTGGCTGCCCAACTTTCACTCTTCTAGGTTCAAGCGTTCGTTTCCAGTAACACTTTGAATTTTTAGGTTTCACTCTGTTTTCTGCTATATAGATAGATGTGTTTGGAATTCTAAATCAAACACGGTTTGTGCTAGCTCCTTGAAACTTGACCAAATGAAGTAGTTCTAAGTTCTATCTCTATGGTTTGTTTCCTCTTGAAGTACCCCATGCAGAGACTGGCTCAAAACACTTTCGTTTGAAAGGGGTTGCCAAGCGTCCAAAAAACTACCAGTTTGCTGAAATCTCAGCAAACATTTTTTCACCAAAACTTGATGATACTTGGTGGTAATGATCAGTTCACTAATCCCACTTGGCTGCCCAGCTTTCTCTCTTCTAGGTTCAAGCATTCGTTTCCAGTAACACTTTGAATTTTTAGGTTTCACTCTGTTTTCTGCTATATAGATAGATGTGTTTGAAACTCTGAATCAAACACGGTTTGTGCTAGCTCCTTGAAACTTGACAAAATGAAGTAGTTCTAAGTTCTATCTCTATGGTTTGTTTCCTCTTGAAGTACCCCATGCAGAGACTGGCGAAAAACACTTTCGTTTGAAAGGGGTTGCCAAGCTTCCAAAAAACTACTAGTTTGCTGAAATCTCAGCAAACATTTTTTCACCAAAACTTGATGATACTTGGTGGTAATGATCAGTTCACTAATCCCACTTGGCTGCCCAACTTTCACTCTTCTAGGTTCAAGCGTTCGTTTCCAGTAACATTTTGAATTTTTAGGTTTCACTCTGTTTTCTGCTATATAGATAGATGTGTTTGGAATTCTAAATCAAACACGGTTTGTGCTAGCTCCTTGAAACTTGACCAAATGAAGTAGTTCTAAGTTCTATCTCTATGGTTTGTTTCCTCTTGAAGTACCCCATGCAGAGACTGGCGAAAAACACTTTCGTTTGAAAGGGGTTGCCAAGCGTCCAAAAAACTACTAGTTTGCTGAAATCTCAGCAAACATTTTTTCACCAAAACTTGATGATACTTGGTGGTAATGATCAGTTCACTAATCCCACTTGCTGCCCAACTTTCACTCTTCTAGGTTCAAGCGTTCGTTTCCAGTAACATTTTGAATTTTTAGGTTTCACTCTGTTTTCTGCTATATAGATAGATGTGTTTGGAATTCT
>NW_027510699.1:0-31473 GCF_048772815.1 Callospermophilus lateralis
CACCCAAACTTGATGATACTTGGTGGTAATGATCAGTACACATATCCCACTTGGCTCACCAAATTTTGTTCTTCTAGGTTGAAGCTTTCGTCTACAGTAGCATTTTTTATATTTAGGTTTCCCTCTGTTCTCTCCTATATAGATAGATGAATTTGGAACTCTAAATTCAACATGGTTTGTAGTAGCTCTTTTAAACTTGACAATATAAAGGAGTTCTCAGTTTTGTCTCTATGGTTTGTTTCCTCTTAAAGTAGCCCTAGGCACAGACTGTGGAAAGCACTTTCATTGAGAGAGGTTGCCAAGCTTCTACGAAATAACGAGTTTCCGAAATACCAGCAAATATTTTTTCACCCAATCTTGATAATGCTTGGTGGTAATGATCAGTACACAAGTCCAACTTGGCTCACCAAATTTTGTTCTTCTGGGTTGAAGCGTTCGTCGACAGTAGCAGTTTTTAATTTTAGGTTTCACTCTGTTCTCTCCTATATAGATAGATGAATTTGGAACTCTAAATCCAACATGGTTTGTAGTAGCTCTTTGAAACTCGACAAAATAAAGGAGTTCTCAGATTTGTCTCTATGGTTTGTTTCCTGTTCAAGTAGCCCTAGGCACAGACTGTGGAAAAGAACTTTCATTGAGTGGGGTTGCCAAGCTTCTAAGAAATAACGAGTTTCCGAAATACAAGCAAATATTTTTTCACCCAATCTTGATGATACTTAGTGGTAATGATCAGTACACAAATCCCACTTGGCTTACCAAATTTTGTTCTTCTACGTTGAAGAGTTCGTCGACAGTAGCAGTTTTTATATTTAGGTTTCCCTCTTTTTTCTCATATATAGATAGAGGAATTTGGAACTCTAAATCCAACATGGTTTGTAGTAGCTCTTTGAAACTTGACAAAATAAAGGAGTTCTCAGATTTTTCTTTATGGTTTGTCTCCACTTCAAGTATCCCTAGGCACAAACTGTGGAAAAGCACTTTCATTGAGTTGGGTTGCCAAGCTTCTAAGAAATAACGATTTTCCGAAATACCAGCAAATATCTTTTCACCCAATCTTGATGATACTTGGTGGAAATGATAAGTACACAAATCCCACTTGGCTCACCAAAATTTTGTTCTTCTACGTTGAAGCGTTCTTCTACAGTAGCAGTTTTTATATTTAGGTTTCCCTCTGTTCTCTCCCTATATAGATAGATGAATTTGGAACTCTAAATCCAACATGGTTTGTAGTAGCTCTTTGAAAGTTGACTAAATAAATAAGTTCTCAGTTTTGTCTCTATGGTTTGTTTCCTCTTCAAGTAGCCCTAGGCACAGACTGTGGAAAAGCACTTTCATTGAGAGGGGTTGCCAAGCTTCTAAGAAATTACGAGTGTCCGAAATACCAGCAAATATTTTTTCACCCAATCTTGATAATACTTGGTGGTAATGATCAGTACACAAATGCCACTTGGCTCACCAAATTTTCTTCTTCTAGGTTGAAACGTTCGTCTACAGTAGCAGTTTGTATATTTAGGTTTCTCTTTGTTCTCTCCTATATAGATAGATGAATTTGGAACTCTAAATCCAACATGGTTTGTAGTAGCTCTTTGAAACTTGACAAATAAAGGAGTTCTCAGTTTTGTCTCTATGGTTTGTTTCCTCTTCAAGTAGCCCTAGGCATAGACTGTGGAAATGCACTTTCATTGAGAGGGGTTGCCAAGCTTCTAAGAAATTACGAGTTTCCGAAATACCAGCAAATATTTTTTCATCCAATCTTGATGATACTTGGTGGTAATGATCGGTACACAAATCCCACTTAGCTCACCAAATTTTGTTCTTCTAGGTTGAAGCGTTCGTCTACAGTAGCAGTTTTTATATTTAGGTTTCCCTCTGTTCTCTCCTATATAGATAGATGACATTGGAACTCTAAATCCAACATGCTTTGTAGTAGCTCTTTGAAACTTGACAAAATAAAGGAGTTCTCAGTTTTGTCTTTATGTTTTGTTTCCTCTTCAAGTAGCCCTAGGCACAGACTGTGAAAAAGCACTTTCATTGAGAGGGGTTGCCAATCTTCTAAGAAATAACGAGTTTCCGAAATACCAGCAAATATTTTTTCACCCAATCTTGATGATACTTGTTGCTAATTATCAGTACACAAATCCCACTCGGCTCACCAAATTTTGTTCTTCTAGAATGAAGCATTCATCTACAGTAGCAGTTTTTATATTTCGTTCCCCACTCTTCTCTCCTATATAGATAGATGAATTTGGAACTCTAAATCCAGCATGGTTTGTAGTAGCTCTTTGAAACTTGACAAAATAAAGGACTTCCCAGTTTTGTCTCTATGGTTTGTTTCCTCTTCAAGTAGCCCTAGGAACAGACAGTGGAAAAGCACTTTCATTGAGATGGGTTGCCAAGCTTCTAAGAAATATCGAGTTTCCGAAATACCAGCAAATATTTTTTCACCCAAACTTGATGATACTTGGTGGTAATAATCAGTACACAGTACCCACTTGGCTCACCAAATTTTGTTCTTCTAGGTTGAAGCTTTCGTCTACAGTAGCATTTTTTATATTTAGGTTTCCCTCTGTTCTCTCCTATATATAGATAGATGAATTTGCAACTCTAAATTCAACATGGTTTGTAGTAGCTCTTTTAAACTTGACAAAATAAAGGAGTTCTCAGTTTTGTCTCTATGGTTTGTTTCCTCTTAAAGTAGCTCTATTCACAGACTGTGGAAAGCACTTTCATTGAGAGCGGTTGCTAAGCTTCTAAGAAATAACGAGTTTCCGAAATACCAGCAAATATTTTTTCACCCAATCTTGATAATACTTGGTGGTAATGATCAGTACACAAGTCCCACTTGGCTCACCAAATTTTGTTCTTCTAGGTTGAAGCTTTCGTCTACAGTAGCATTTTTTATATTTAGGTTTCCCTCTGTTCTCTCCTATATAGATAGATGAATTTGCAACTCTAAATTCAACATGGTTTGTAGTAGCTCTTTGAAACTTGACAAAATAAAGGAGTTCTCAATTTTGTCTCTATGGTTTGTTTCCTCTTCAAGTAGCCCTAGGCACACACTGTGGAAAAGCACTTTCATTGAGATGGGTTGCCAAGCTTCTAAGAATTAACGAGTTTAGGAAATACCAGCAAAAAATTTTTCACCCAATCTTGATGATACTTAGTGGTAATGATCAGTACACAAATCCCACTTGGCTCACCAAATTTTGTTCTTCTAGGTTGAAACGTTCGTCTACAATAGCAGTTTTTTATATTTAGGTTTCCCTCTGTTCTCTCCTGTATAGATAGATGAATTTGGAACTCTAAATCCAACATGGTTTGTAGTAGCTCTTTGAAACTTGACAAAATAAAGGAGTTCTCAGTTTTTTCCCTATGGATTGTTTCCTCTTCAAGTAGCCCTAGGCAAACACTGTGGAAAAGCACTTTCATTGAGAGGGGTTGCCAAGCTTCTAAGAAATAACGAGTTTCCGAAATACCAGCAAATACTTTTTCACCCAATCTTGATGATACTGGTGGTAATGATCAGTAAACAAATCCCACTTGGCTCACCAAATTTTGTTCTTCTAGGTTGAAGAGTTCGTCTACAGAAGCAGTTTTTATATTTAGGTTTCCCTCTGTTCTCTCCTATATAGATAGATGAATTTGGAACTCTAAATCCAACATGGTTTGTAGTAGCTCTTTGAAACTTGACAAAATAAAGGAGTTCTCAGATTTGTTTCTATGTTTTGTTTCCTCTTCAAGTAGCCCTAGGCACAGACTGTGGAAAAGCACTTTCATTGAGAGGTGTTGAAAAGCTTCTAAGAAATAACGAATTTCCGAAATACCAGCAAAAATTTTTTCAACCAATCTTGATGATACTTGGTGGTAATGATCAGTACAGAGATCCCACTTGGCTCACCAAATTTTGTTCTTCTAGGTTGAAGCGTTCGTCTACAGTAGCCGTTTTTATATTTAGGTTTCACTCTGTTCTCTCATATATAGATAGATGAATTAGGAACTCTAAATCCAACATGGTTTGTAGTAGCTCGTTGAATCTTGACAAAATAAAGGAGTTCTCCGTTTTGTCTCTATGGTTTGTTTCCTCTTCAAGTAGCCCTAGGCACAGACTGTGGAAAAGCACTTTCATTGAGAGGGGTTGCCAAGCTTCTAAGAAATTACGAATTTCCGAAATACCAGCAAATATTTTTTCACCCAATCTTGATGATACTTGGTGGTAATGATCAGTACACAAATCCCACTTGGCTCACCAAATTTTGTTCTTCTAGGTTGAAGCGTTCATCTACAGTAGCAGTTTTTATATTTAGGTTTCCCTCTGTTCTCTCCTATATAGATAGATGAATTTGGAACTCTAAATCCAACATGGTTTGTAGTAGCTCTTGAAAGTTGTCAAAATAATGGTTTTCTCAGTTTTGTCTCTATGGTTTGTTTCCTATTCTAGAAGCCCTAGGCACACACTGTGGAAAAGCACTTTCATCGAGAGGGGTTGCCATGCTTCTAAGAAATAACGAGTTTCCGAAATATCGGCAAATATTTTTTCACCCCAATCTTGATGATACTTGGTGGTAATGATCAGTACACATATCCCACTTGGCTCACCAAATTTTGTTCTTCTAGGTTGAAGCGTTCATCTACAGTAGCGGTTTTTATATTTAGGTTTCCCTCTTTTCTCTCCTATATAGATAGATGAATTTGGAAGTATAAATCCAACATGGTTTGTAGTAGCTCTTTGAAACTTGACAAAATAAAGGAGTTCACAGTTTTGTCTCTATGGTTTGTTTCCTCTTCAAGTAGCCCTAGGCACAGACTGTGGAAAAGCACTTTCATTGAGATGGGTTGCCAAGCTTCTAAGAAATAGCGAGTTTCCGAAATACCAGCAAATATTTTGTCACCCAATCTTGATGATACTTGGTGGTAATGATCAGTACACAAATCCCACTTGGCTCACAAAATTTTTTTCTTCTAGGTTGAAGCGTTCGTCGACAGTAGCAGTTCTTATATTTAGGTTTCCCTCTGTTCTCTTATAGATAGATGAATTTGGAACTCTAAATCCAACATGGTTTGTAGTAGCCCTTTGAAACTTGACAAAATAAAGCAGTTCTCAGATTTGTCTCTATGGTTTGTTTCCTCTTCAAGTAGCCCTAGGCACAGACTGTGGAAAAGCACTTTCATCGAGAGGGGTTGCCATGCTTCTAAGAAATAACGAGTTTCCGAAATACCAGCAATATTTTTTCACCCAATCTTGATGATACTTGGTGGTAATGATCAGTACACCAATCCCACTAGGCTCACCAAATTTTGTTCTTCTAGGTTGAAGCGTTCGTCTACAGTAGCTGTTTTTATATTTAGGTTTCTATCTGTTCTCTCCCATATAGATAGATGTATTTGGAACTCTAAATCCAACATGGATTGTAGTAGCTCTTTGAAACTTGAAAAAATAAAGGAGTTCTCAGTTTTGTCTCTATGGTTTGTTTCCTCTTCAAGTAGCCCTAGGCGCAGACTGTGGAAAAGCACTTTCATTGAGAGGGGTTGCCAAGCTTCTAAGAAATAACGAGTTCCCGAAATACCAGCAAAACTTTTTTCAACCAATCTTGATGATACTTGGTGGTAATGATCAGTATAGAGATCCCACTTGGCTCACCAAATTTTGTTCTTCTAGGTTGAAGCGTTCGTCTACAGTAACAGTTTTTATATTTAGGTTTCACTCTGTTCTCTCATATATAGATAGATGAATTAGGAACTCTAAATCCAACAGGGTTTATAGTAGCTCTTTGAAACTTGACAAAATAAAGGAGTTCTCAGTTTTCTCTCTATGGTTTGTTTCCTCTTCAAGTAGCCCTAGGCACAGAATGTGGAAAAGCACTTTCATTTAGAGGGGTTGCCAAGCTTCTAAGAAATAACGAGTTTCCGAAATACCAGCAAATATTTTCTCACCCAATCTTGATGATACTTGGTGGTCATGATCAGTACACCAATCCCACTTGGCTCACCAAATTTTGTTCTTCTAGGTTGAAGCGTTCATCTACAGTAGAAGTTTTTATATTTAGGTTTCACTCTGTTCTCTCATATATAGATAGATGAATTTGGAACACTAATTCCAACATGGTTTGTAGTAGCTCTTTGGAACTTGACAAAATAAAGGTTTTCTCAATTTTGTCTCTATGGTTTGTTTCCTCTTCAAGTAGCCCTAGGCACAGTCTGTGGAAAAGAACTTTCACTGAGCGTGGTTGCCAATTTCTAAGAAATTACAAGTTTCCGAAACACCAGCAAATATTTTTTCACCCAGTCTTGCTGATACTAGGTGGTAATGATCAGTACACAAATCCCACTTGGCTCACCAAATTTTGTTCTTCTAGGTTGAAGCGTTCGTTTACAGTAGCAGTTTTTATATTTAGGTTTCTCTCTGTTCTCTCCTATATAGATAGATGAATTTGGAACTCTAAATCCAACATGGATAGTAGTAGCTCTTTGAAACTTGACAAAATAAAGGAGTTCTCAGTTTTCTCTCTATGGTTTGTTTCCTCTTCAAGTAGCCCTAGGCACAGAATGTGGAAAAGCACTTTCATTTAGTGGGGTTGCCAAGCTTCTAAGAAATAACGAGTTTCCGAAATACCAGCAAATATTTTTTCACCCAATCTTGATGATACTTGGTGGTAATGATCAGTACACAAATCCCACTTGGCTCACCAAATTTTGTTCTTCTAGGTTGAAGCGTTCGTCTACAGTAGCAGTTTTTATATTTAGGTTTCACTCTGTTCTCTCATATATAGATAGATGAATATGGAACACTAAATCCAACATGGTTTGTAGTAGCTCTTTGGAACTTGACAAAATAAAGGTTTTCTCAATTTTGTCTCTATGGTTTGTTTCCTCTTCAAGTAGCCCTAGGCACAGACTGTGGAAAAGCACTTTCACGGAACGTGGTTGCCAATTTCTAAGAAATTACAAGTTTCCGAAACACCAGCAAATATTTTTTCACCCAATCTTGATGATACTAGGTGGTAATGATCAGTACACAATTCCCACTTGGCTCACCAAATTTTGTTCTTCTAGGTTGAAGCGTTCGTTTAGAGTAGCAGTTTTTATATTTAGGTTTCTCTCTGTTCTCGCCTATATAGATAGATGAATTTGGAACTCTAAATCCAACATGGATAGTAGTAGCTCTTTGAAACTTGACAAAATAAAGGAGTTCTCAGTTTTGTCTCTATGGTTTGTATCCTCTTCAAGTAGCCCTAGGCACAGACTGTGGAAAAGCACTTTCATTGAGAGTGGTTGCCAAGCTTCTAAGAAATTACAAGTTTCCGAAACACCAGCAAATATTTTTTCACCCAATCTTGATGATACTAGGTGGTAATGATCAGTACACAATTCCCACTTGGCTCACCAAATTTTGTTCTTCTAGGTTGAAGCGTTCGTTTAGAGTAGCAGTTTTTATATTTAGGTTTCTCTCTGTTCTCGCCTATATAGATAGATGAATTTGGAACTCTAAATCCAACATGGATAGTAGTAGCTCTTTGAAACTTGACAAAATAAAGGAGTTCTCAGTTTTGTCTCTATGGTTTGTATCCTCTTCAAGTAGCCCTAGGCACAGACTGTGGAAAAGCACTTTCATTGAGAGTGGTTGCCAAGCTTCTAAGAAATTACAAGTTTCCGAAACACCAGCAAATATTTTTTCACCCAATCTTGATGATACTTGGTGGTAATGATCAGTACACAAATCCCACTTGGCTCACGAAATTTTGTTCTTCGAGTTTGAAGCTTTCGTCTACAGTAGCAGTTTTTATATTTAGGTTTCCCTCTGTTATCTCCTATATAGATAGATGAATTTGGAACTCTAATTCCAACATGGTTTGTAGTAGCTGTTTGAAACTTGACAAAATAAAGGTGTTCTCAGTTTTGTCGCTATGGTTTGTTTCCTCTTCAAGTAGCCCCAGGCACAGACTGTGGAAAAGCATTTTCATTGAGAGGGGTTCCCAAGCTTCTAAGAAATAACGAGTTTCCGAAATACCAGCAAATGTTTTTTCACCCAATCTTGATGATACTTGGTGGTCATGATCAGTACACAAATCCCACTTGGCTCACCAAATTTTGTTCTTCTAGGTTGAAGCGTTCGTCTACAGTAGCAGTTTTTATATTTAGGTTTCACTCTGTTCTCTCATATATAGATAGATGAATTTGGAACACTAAATCCAACATGGTTTGTAGTAGCTCTTTGAAACTTGACAAAATAAAGGTTTTCTCAGTTTTGTCTCTATGGTTTGTGTCCTCTTCAAGTAGCCCTAGGCACACACTGTGGAAAAGCACTTTCACTGAGAGGGGTTGCCATGCTTCTAAGAAATAACGAGTTTCCGAAATACCAGCAAATATTTTTTCACCCAATCTTGATGATACTTGTTGGTAATGATCAGTACAGAAATCCCACTTGGCTCACCAAATTTTGTTCTTCTAGTTAGAAGCTTTCATCTACAGTAGCACTTTTTATATTTAGGTTTCCCTCTGTTCTCTCCTGTATAGATAGATGAATTTGGAACTCTAAATCCAACATGGTTTGTAGTAGCTCTTTGAAACTTGACAAAATAAAGGAGTTCTTAGTTTTGTCTCTATGTTTTGTTTCCTCTTCAAGTAGCCGTAGGCACAGACTGTGGAAAGCACTTTCATTGAGATGGGTTGCCAAGCTTCTAAGAAATAACGAGATTCCGAAATATCAGCAAATATTGTTCCACCCAATCTTGATGATACTTGGTGGTCTTGATCAGTACACAAATCCCACTTGGCTCACCAAATTTTGTTCTTCTAGGTTGAAGCGTTTGTCTACAGTCGCAGTTTTTATATTTAGGTTTCACTCTGTTCTCTCATATATAGATATATGAATTTGGAACTATAATCCAACATGGTTTGTAGTAGCTATTTGAAACTTGACAAAATAAAGGAGTTCTCAGTTTTGTTTCTATGTTTTGTTTCCTCTTCAAGTAGCCCTAGGCACAGACTGTGGAAAAGCACTTTCATTGAGAGTGGTTGCCAGGCTTCTAAGAAATTACAAGTTTCCGAAATACCAGCAATATTTTTTCACCCAATTGATGATACTTGTTGGTAATGATCAGTACACAAATCCCACTAGGCTCACCAAATTTTGTTCTTCTAGGTTGAAGCGTTCGTCTACAGTAGCTGTTTTTATATTTAGGTTTCTATCTGTTCTCTCCCATATAGATAGATGTATTTGGAACTCTAAATCCAACATGGATTGTAGTAGCTCTTTGAAACTTGAAAAAATAAAGGAGTTCTCAGTTTTGTCTCTATGGTTTGTTTCCTCTTCAAGTAGCCCTAGGCGCAGACTGTGGAAAAGCACTTTCATTGAGAGGGGTTGCCAAGCTTCTAAGAAATAACGAGTTTCCGAAATACCAGCAAAACTTTTTTCAACCAATCTTGATGATACTTGGTGGTAATGATCAGTATAGAGATCCCACTTGGCTCACCAAATTTTGTTCTTCTAGGTTGAAGCGTTCGTCTACAGTAACAGTTTTTATATTTAGGTTTCACTCTGTTCTCTCATATATAGATAGATGAATTAGGAACTCTAAATCCAACAGGGTTTATAGTAGCTCTTTGAAACTTGACAAAATAAAGGAGTTCTCAGTTTTCTCTCTATGGTTTGTTTCCTCTTCAAGTAGCCCTAGGCACAGAATGTGGAAAAGCACTTTCATTTAGAGGGGTTGCCAAGCTTCTAAGAAATAACGAGTTTCCGAAATACCAGCAAATATTTTCTCACCCAATCTTGATGATACTTGGTGGTCATGATCAGTACACAAATCCCACTTGGCTCACCAAATTTTGTTCTTCTAGGTTGAAGCGTTCGTCTACAGTAGCAGTTTTTATATTTAGGTTTCACTCTGTTCTCTCATATATAGATAGATGAATTTGGAACACTAAATCCAACATGGTTTGTAGTAGCTCTTTGGAACTTGACAAAATAAAGGTTTTCTCAATTTTGTCTCTATGGTTTGTTTCCTCTTCAAGTAGCCCTAGGCACAGACTGTGGAAAAGCACTTTCACTGAGCGTGGTTGCCAATTTCTAAGAAATTACAAGTTTCCGAAACACCAGCAAATATTTTTTCACCCAATCTTGATGATACTAGGTGGTAATGATCAGTACACAAATCCCACTTGGCTCACCAAATTTTGTTCTTCTAGGTTGAAGCGTTCGTTTACAGTAGCAGTTTTTATATTTAGGTTTCTCTCTGTTCTCTCCTATATAGATAGATGAATTTGGAACTCTAAATCCAACATGGATAGTAGTAGCTCTTTGAAACTTGACAAAATAAAGGAGTTCTCTGTTTTCTCTCTATGGTTTGTTTCCTCTTCAAGTAGCCCTAGGCAGAGAATGTGGAAAAGCACTTTCATTTAGTGGGGTTGCCAAGCTTCTAAGAAATAACGAGTTTCCGAAATACCAGCAAATATTTTTTCACCCAATCTTGATGATACTTGGTGGTAATGATCAGTACACAAATCCCACTTGGCTCACCAAATTTTGTTCTTCTAGGTTGAAGCGTTCGTCTACAGTAGCAGTTTTTATATTTAGGTTTCCCTCTGTTATCTCCTGTATAGATAGATGAATTTGGAACTCTAATTCCAACATGGTTTGTAGTAGCTGTTTGAAACTTGACAAAATAAAGGTTTTCTCAGTTTTGTCTCTATGGTTTGTGTCCTCTTCAAGTAGCCCTAGGCACACACTGTGGAAAAGCACTTTCACTGAGAGGGGTTGCCATGCTTCTAAGAAATAACGAGATTCCGAAATACCAGCAAATGTTTTTTCACCCAATCTTGATGATACTTGGTGGTCATGATCAGTACACAAATCCCACTTGGCTCACCAAATTTTGTTCTTCTAGGTTGAAGCGTTCGTCTACAGTAGCAGTTTTTATATTTAGGTTTCACTCTGTTCTCTCATATATAGATAGATGAATATGGAACACTAAATCCAACATGGTTTGTAGTAGCTCTTTGGAACTTGACAAAATAAAGGTTTTCTCAATTTTGTCTCTATGGTTTGTTTCCTCTTCAAGTAGCCCTAGGCACAGACTGTGGAAAAGAACTTTCACGGAACGTGGGTGCCAATTTCTAAGAAATTACAAGTTTCCGAAACACCAGCAAATATTTTTTCACCCAATCTTGATGATACTAGGTGGTAATGATCAGTACACAAATCCCACTTGGCTCACCAAATTTTGTTCTTCTAGGTTGAAGCGTTCGTTTAGAGTAGCCGTTTTTATATTTTGGTTTCTCTCTGTTCTCGCCTATATAGATAGATGAATTTGGAACTCTAAATCCAACATGGATAGTAGTAGCTCTTTGAAACTTGACAAAATAAAGGAGTTCTCAGTTTTGTCTCTATGGTTTGTTTCCTCTTCAAGTAGCCCTAGGCGCAGACTGTGGAAAAGCACTTTCATTGAGAGGGGTTGCCAAGCTTCTAAGAAATAACGAGTTTCCGAAATACCAGCAAAACTTTTTTCAACCAATCTTGATGATACTTGGTGGTCATGATCAGTACACAAATCCCACTTGGCTCACCAAATTTTGTTCTTCTAGGTTGAAGCGTTCGTCTACAGTAGCAGTTTTTATATTTAGGTTTCACTCTGTTCTCTCATATATAGATAGATGAATTTGGAACACTAAATCCAACATGGTTTGTAGTAGCTCTTTGGAACTTGACAAAATAAAGGTTTTCTCAATTTTGTCTCTATGGTTTGTTTCCTCTTCAAGTAGCCCTAGGCACAGACTGTGGAAAAGCACTTTCACTGAGCGTGGTTGCCAATTTCTAAGAAATTACAAGTTTGCAAAACACCAGCAAATATTTTTTCACCCAATCTTGATGATACTAGGTGGTAATGATCAGTACACAAATCCCACTTGGCTCACCAAATTTTGTTCTTCTAGGTTGAAGCGTTCGTTTAGAGTAGCCGTTTTTATATTTAGGTTTCTCTCTGTTCTCGCCTATATAGATAGATGAATTTGGAACTCTAAATCCAACATGGATAGTAGTAGCTCTTTGAAACTTGACAAAATAAAGGAGTTCTCTGTTTTCTCTCTATGGTTTGTTTCCTCTTCAAGTAGCCCTAGGCAGAGAATGTGGAAAAGCACTTTCATTTAGTGGGGTTGCCAAGCTTCTAAGAAATAACGAGTTTCCGAAATACCAGCAAATATTTTTTCACCCAATCTTGATGATACTTGGTGGTAATGATCAGTACACAAATCCCACTTGGCTCACCAAATTTTGTTCTTCTAGGTTGAAGCGTTCGTCTACAGTAGCAGTTTTTATATTTAGGTTTCCCTCTGTTATCTCCTGTATAGATAGATGAATTTGGAACTCTAATTCCAACATGGTTTGTAGTAGCTGTTTGAAACTTGACAAAATAAAGGTTTTCTCAGTTTTGTCTCTATGGTTTGTGTCCTCTTCAAGTAGCCCTAGGCACACACTGTGGAAAAGCACTTTCACTGAGAGGGGTTGCCATGCTTCTAAGAAATAACGAGATTCCGAAATACCAGCAAATGTTTTTTCACCCAATCTTGATGATACTTGGTGGTCATGATCAGTACACAAATCCCACTTGGCTCACCAAATTTTGTTCTTCTAGGTTGAAGCGTTCGTCTACAGTAGCAGTTTTTATATTTAGGTTTCTCTCTGTTCTCTCATATATAGATAGATGAATTAGGAACTCTAAATCCAACAGGGTTTATAGTAGTTCTTTGAAACTTGACAAAATAAACGAGTTCTCAGTTTTCTCTCTATGGTTTGTTTCTTCTTCAAGTAGCCCTAGGCACAGAATGTGGAAAAGCACTTTCATTTAGAGGGGTTGCCAAGCTTCTAAGAAATAACGAGTTTCCGAAATACCAGCAAATATTTTCTCACCCAATCTTGATGATACTTGGTGGTCATGATCAGTACACAAATCCCACTTGGCTCACCAAATTTTGTTCTTCTAGGTTGAAGCGTTCGTCTACAGTAGGAGTTTTTATATTTAGGTTTCACTCTGTTCTCTCATATATAGATAGATAAATTTGGAACACTAAATCCAACATGGTTTGTAGTAGCTCTTAGGAACTTGACAAAATAAAGGTTTTCTCAATTTTGTCTCTATGGTTTGTTTCCTCTTCAAGTAGCTTTAGGCACAGACTGTGGAAAAGCACTTTCACTGAGCGTGGTTGCCAATTTCTAAGAAATTACAAGTTTCCGAAACACCAGCAAATATTTTTTCACCCAATCTTGATGATACTAGGTGGTAATGATCAGTACACAAATCCCACTTGGCTCACCAAATTTTGTTCTTCTAGGTTGAAGCGTTCGTTTACAGTAGCAGTTTTTATATTTACGTTTCTCTCTGTTCTCTCCTATATAGATAGATGAATTTGGAACTCTAAATCCAACATGGATAGTAGTAGCTCTTTGAAACTTGACAAAATAAAGGAGTTCTCAGTTTTCTCTCTATGGTTTGTTTCCTCTTCAAGTAGCCCTAGGCAGAGAATGTGGAAAAGCACTTTCATTTAGTGGGGTTGCCAAGCTTCTAAGAAATAACGAGTTTCCGAAATACCAGCAAATATTTTTTCACCCAATCTTGATGATACTTGGTGGTAATGATCAGTACACAAATCCCACTTGGCTCACCAAATTTTGTTCTTCTAGGTTGAAGCGTTCGTCTACAGTAGCAGTTTTTATATTTAGGTTTCACTCTGTTCTCTCATATATAGATAGATGAATATGGAACACTAAATCCAACATGGTTTGTAGTAGCTCTTTGGAAATTGACAAAATAAAGGTTTTCTCAATTTTGTCTCTATGGTTTGTTTCCTCTTCAAGTAGCCCTAGGCACAGACTGTGGAAAAGCACTTTCACGGAACGTGGTTGCCAATTTCTAAGAAATTACAAGTTTCCGAAACACCAGCAAATATTTTTTCACCCAATCTTGATGATACTAGGTGGTAATGATCAGTACACAAATCCCACTTGGCTCACCAAATTTTGTTCTTCTAGGTTGAAGCGTTCGTTTAGAGTAGCCGTTTTTATATTTAGGTTTCTCTCTGTTCTCGCCTATATAGATAGATGAATTTGGAACTCTAAATCCAACATGGATAGTAGTAGCTCTTTGAAACTTGACAAAATATAGGAGTTCTCAGTTTTGTCTCTATGGTTTGTTTCCTCTTCAAGTAGCCCTAGGCACAGACTGTGGAAAAGCACTTTCATTGAGAGTGGTTGCCAAGCTTCTAAGAAATTACAAGTTTCCGAAACACCAGCAAATATTTTTTCACCCAATCTTGATGATACTTGGTGGTAATGATCAGTACACAAATCCCACTTGGCTCACGAAATTTTGTTCTTCGAGTTTGAAGCTTTCGTCTACAGTAGCAGTTTTTATATTTAGGTTTCCCTCTGTTCTCTCCTATATAGATAGATGAATTTGGAACTCTAAAATCAACATGATTTGTAGTAGCTCTTTGAAACTTGACAAAATAAAGGAGTTCTCAGTTTTGTCTCTATGGTTTGTTTCCTCTTCAAGTAGCCCTAGGCACGGACTGTGGAAAGCACTTTCATTGAGTGGCGTTGCCAAGCTTCTACGAAATAACGAGTTTCCGAAATACCTGCCAATATTTTTTCACCCAATCTTGATAACACTTGGTGGTAATGATCAGTACACAAATCCCACTTGGCTCACCAAATTTTGTTCTTCTAGATTGAAACGTTCGTCTACAGTAGCAGTTTTTATATTTAGGTTTCCCTCTGTTATCTCCTATATAGATAGATGAATTTGGAACTCTAATTCCAACATGGTTTGTAGTAGCTGTTTGAAACTTGACAAAATAAAGGTTTTCTCAGTTTTGTCTCTATGGTTTGTGTCCTCTTCAAGTAGCACTAGGCACACACTGTGGAAAAGCACTTTCACTGAGAGGGGTTGCCATGCTTCTAAGAAATAACGAGTTTCCAAAATACCAGCAAATGTTTTTTCACCCAATCTTGATGATACTTGGTGGTCATGATCAGTACACAAATCCCACTTGGCTCACCAAATTTTGTTCTTCTAGGTTGAAGCGTTCGTCTACAGTAGCAGTTTTTATATTTAGGTTTCACTCTGTTCTCTCATATATAGATAGATGAATTAGGAACTCTAAATCCAACAGGGTTTATAGTAGCTCTTTGAAACTTGACAAAATAAACGAGTTCTCAGTTTTCTCTCTATGGTTTGTTTCCTCTTCAAGTAGCCCTAGGCACAGAATGTGGAAAAGCACTTTCATTTAGAGGGGTTGCCAAGCTTCTAAGAAATAACGAGTTTCCGAAATACCAGCAAATATTTTCTCACCCAATCTTGATGATACTTGGTGGTCATGATCAGTACACAAATCCCACTTGGCTCACCAAATTTTGTTCTTCTAGGTTGAAGCGTTCGTCTACAGTAGCAGTTTTTATATTTAGGTTTCACTCTGTTCTCTCATATATAGATAGATAAATTTGGAACACTAAATCCAACATGGTTTGTAGTAGCTCTTTGGAACTTGACAAAATAAAGGTTTTCTCAATTTTGTCTCTATGGTTTGTTTCCTCTTCAAGTAGCTTTAGGCACAGACTGTGGAAAAGCACTTTCACTGAGCGTGGTTGCCAATTTCTAAGAAATTACAAGTTTCCGAAACACCAGCAAATATTTTTTCACCCAATCTTGATGATACTAGGTGGTAATGATCAGTACACAAATCCCACTTGGCTCACCAAATTTTGTTCTTCTAGGTTGAAGCGTTCGTTTACAGTAGCAGTTTTTATATTTACGTTTCTCTCTGTTCTCTCCTATATAGATAGATGAATTTGGAACTCTAAATCCAACATGGATAGTAGTAGCTCTTTGAAAC
Source organism: Callospermophilus lateralis (assembly GCF_048772815.1). Classification (NCBI taxonomy): domain Eukaryota; kingdom Metazoa; phylum Chordata; class Mammalia; order Rodentia; family Sciuridae; genus Callospermophilus; species Callospermophilus lateralis. The sequence goes on from NW_027510699.1 coordinate 15,883, forward strand.
TTGACAAAATAAAGGAGTTCTCAGTTTTCTCTCTATGGTTTGTTTCCTCTTCAAGTAGCCCTAGGCACAGAATGTGGAAAAGCACTTTCATTTTGTGGGGTTGCCAATCTTCTAAGAAATAACGAGTTTCCGAAATACCAGCAAATATTTTTTCACCCAATCTTGATGATACTTGGTGGTAATGATCAGTACACAAATCCCACTTGGCTCACCAAATTTTGTTCTTCTAGGTTGAAGCGTTCGACTACAGTAGCAATTTTTATATTTAGGTTTCACTCTGTTCTCTCATATATAGATAGATGAATATGGAACACTAAATCCAACATGGTTTGTAGTAGCTCTTTGGAAATTGACAAAATAAAGGTTTTCTCAATTTTGTCTCTATGGTTTTTTTCCTCTTCAAGTAGCCCTAGGCACAGACTGTGGAAAAGCACTTTCACGGAACGTGGTTGCCAATTTCTAAGAAATTACAAGTTTCCGAAACACCAGCAAATATTTTTTCACCCAATCTTGATGATACTAGGTGGTAATGATCAGTACACAAATCCCACTTGGCTCACCAAATTTTGTTCTTCTAGGTTGAAGCGTTCGTTTACAGTAGCAGTTTTTATATTTACGTTTCTCTCTGTTCTCTCCTATATAGATAGATGAATTTGGAACTCTAAATCCAACATGGATAGTAGTAGCTCTTTGAAACTTGACAAAATAAAGGAGTTCTCAGTTTTGTCTCTATGGTTTGTTTCCTCCTCAAGTAGCCCTAGGCACAGACTGTGGAAAAGCACTTTCATTGAGAGTGGTTGCCAAGCTTCTAAGAAATTACAAGTTTTCGAAAAACCAGCAAATATTTTTTCACCCAATCTTGATGATACTTGGTGGTAATGATCAGTACACAAATCCCTCTTGGCTCACTAAATTTTGTTCTTCTAGGTTGAAGCGTTCTTCTACGGTAGCAGTTTTTATATTTAGGTTTCCCTCTGTTCTCTCCTCTATAGATAGATTAATTTGGAACTCTAAATCCAACATGGATTGTAGTAGCTCTTTGAAACTTGAAAAAATAAAGGAGTTCTCAGTTTTGTCTCTATGGTTTGTCTCCTCTTCAAGTAGCCCTAGGCACAGAATGTGGAAAAGCACTTTCATTGAGAGGGGTTGCCAAGCTTCTAAGAAATAACGAGTTTCCGAAATACCAGCAAAAATTTTTTCTACCAATCTTGATGATACTTGGTGGTAATGATCAGTATACAGATCCCACTTGGCTCACCAAATTTTGTTCTTCTAGGTTGAAGCGTTCGTCTACAGTAGCAGTTTTTATTTTTAGGTTTCACACTGTTCTCTCATATATAGATAGATGAATTAGAACTCTAAATCCAACAGGGTTTATAGTAGCTCTTTGAAACTTGACAAAATAAAGGAGTTCTCAGTTTTCTCTCTATGGTTTGTTTCCTCTTCAAGTAGCCCTAGGCGAAGACTGTGGAAAAGCACTTTCATTGAGAGGGGTTGCCAAGCTTCTAAGAAATAACGAGTTTCCGAAATACCAGCAAATATTTTCTCACCCAATCTTGATGATACTTGGTGGTCATGACAGTACACAAATCCCACTTGGCTCACCAAATTTTGTTCTTCTAGGTTGAAGCGTTCGTCTACAGTAGCAGTTTTTATATTTAGGTTTCCCTCTGTTCTCTCATATATAGATAGATGAATATGGAACACTAAATCCAACATGGTTTGTAGTAGCTCTTTGGAACTTGACAAAATAAAGGTTTTCTCAATTTTGTCTCTATGGTTTGTTTCCTCTAGAAGTAGCCCTAGGCACAGACTGTGGAAAAGCACTTTCAAGGAACGTGGTTGCCAATTTCTAAGAAATTACAAGTTTCCGAAACACCAGCAAATATTTTTTCACCCAATCTTGATGATACTAGGTGGTAAAGATCAGTACACAAATCCCACTTGGCTCACCAAATTTTATTCTTCTAGGTTGAAGCGTTCGTTTACAGTAGCAGTTTTTATATTTAGGTTTCTCTTCGTTCTCGCCTATATAGATAGATGAATTTGGAACTCTAAATCCAACATGGATAGTAGTAGCTCTTTGAAACTTGACAAAATAAAGGAGTTCTCAGTTTTCTCTCTATGGTTTGTTTACTCTTCAAGTAGCCCTAGGCACAGAATGTGGAAAAGCACTTTCATTTAGTGGGGTTGCCAAGCTTCTAAGAAATAACGAGTTTCCGAAATACCAGCAAATATTTTTTCACCCTATCTTGATGATACTTGGTGGTAATGATCACTACACAAATCCCACTTGGCTCACCAAATTTTGTTCTTCTAGGTTGAAGCGTTCGTCTAAAGTAGCAGTTTTTATATTTAGGTTTCACTCTGTTCTCTCATATATAGATAGATGAATATGGAACACTAAATCCAACATGGTTTGTAGTAGCTCTTTGGAACTTGACAAAATAAAGGTTTTCTCAATTTTGTCTCTATGGTTTGTTTCCTCTTCAAGTAGCCCTAGGCACAGGCTATGGAAAAGCACTTTCACGGAACGTGGTTGCCAATTTCTAAGAAATTACAAGTTTCCGAAACACCAGCAAATATTTTTTCACCCAATCTTGATGATACTAGGTGGTAATGATAAATACAAAAATCCCACTTGGCTCACCAAATTTTGTTCTTCTAGGTTGAAGCGTTCGTTTACAGTAGCAGTTTTTATATTTAGGTTTCTCTCTGTTCTCGCCTATATAGATAGATGAATTTGGAACTCTAAATCCAACATGGATAGTAGTAGCTCTTTGAAACTTCACAAAATAAAGGAGTTCTCAGTTTTGTCTCTATGGTTTGTTTCCTCTTAAAGTAGCCCTAGGCACAGACTGTGGAAAAGCACTTTCATTGAGAGTGGTTGCCAAGCTTCTAAGAAATTACAAGTTTCCGAAACACCAGCAAATATTTTTTCACCCAATCTTGATGATACTTGGTGGTAATGATCAGTACACAAATCCCACTTGGCTCACCAAATTTTGTTCTTCTAGGTTCAAACGTTCGTCTACAATAGCAGTTTTTATATTTAGGTTTCCCTCTGTTCTCTCCTGTATAGATAGATGAATTTGGAACTCTAAATCCAACATGGTTTGTAGTAGCTCTTTGAATCTTGACAAAATAAAGGAGTTCTCAGTTTTGTCTCTATGGTTTGTTCCTTCTTCAAGTAGCCCTAGGCCCAGACTGTGGAAAAGCACTTTCATTTAGAGGGGTTGCCAAGCTTCTAAGAAATAACGAGTTTCCGAAATACCAGCAAATATTTTTTCACCCAATCTTGACTATACTTGGGGTAATGATCAGTACACAAATCCCACTTGGCTCACCAAATTTTGTTCTTCTAGGTTGAAGCGTTCGTCTACAGTAGCAGTTTTTATATTTAGGTTTCACTCTGTTCTCTCATGTATAGATAGATGAATTTGGAACTCTAAATTCAACATGGTTTGTAGTAGCTCTTTGAAACTTGACAAAATAAAGGAGTTCTCAATTTTGTTTCTATGGTTTGTTTCCTCTTCATGTAGCCCTAGGCACAGACTGTGGAAAAGCACTTTCATTGAGAGGGGTATCCAATCTTCTAAGAAATTACAAGTTTTCGAAATACCAGCAAATATTTTTTCACCCAATCTTGATGATACTTGGTGGTAATGATCAGTACACAAATCCCTCTTGGCTCACTAAATTTTGTTCTTCTAGGTTGAAGCGTTCTTCTACAGTAGCAGTTTTTATATTTAGGTTTCCCTCTGTTCTCTCCTCTATAGATAGATGAATTTGGAACTCTAAATCCAACATGGATTGTAGTAGCTCTTTGAAACTTGAAAAAATATAGGAGTTCTCAGTTTTGTCTCTCTGGTTTGTGTCGTCTTCAAGTAGAACTAGGCACAGACTGCGGAAAAGCACTTTCATTGAGAGGGGTTGCCAAGCTTCTAAGAATAACGAGTTTCCGAAATACCAGCAAAAATTTTTTCTACCAATCTTGATGATACTTGGTGGTAATGATCAGTATACAGATCCCACTTGGCTCACCAAATTTTGTTCTTCTAGGTTGAAGCGTTCGTCTACAGTAGCAGTTTTTATTTTTAGGTTTCACACTGTTCTCTCATATATAGATAGATGAATTAGAACTCTAAATCCAACAGGGTTTATAGTAGCTCTTTGAAACTTGACAAAATAAAGGAGTTCTCAGTTTTCTCTCTATGGTTTGTTTCCTCTTCAAGTAGCCCTAGGCGAAGACTGTGGAAAAGCACTTTCATTGAGAGGGGTTGCCAAGCTTCTAAGAAATAACGAGTTTCCGAAATACCAGCAAATATTTTCTCACCCAATCTTGATGATACTTGGTGGTCATGACAGTACACAAATCCCACTTGGCTCACCAAATTTTGTTCTTCTAGGTTGAAGCGTTCGTCTACAGTAGCAGTTTTTATATTTAGGTTTCCCTCTGTTCTCTCATATATAGATAGATGAATATGGAACACTAAATCCAACATGGTTTGTAGTAGCTCTTTGGAACTTGACAAAATAAAGGTTTTCTCAATTTTGTCTCTATGGTTTGTTTCCTCTAGAAGTAGCCCTAGGCACAGACTGTGGAAAAGCACTTTCAAGGAACGTGGTTGCCAATTTCTAAGAAATTACAAGTTTCCGAAACACCAGCAAATATTTTTTCACCCAATCTTGATGATACTAGGTGGTAAAGATCAGTACACAAATCCCACTTGGCTCACCAAATTTTATTCTTCTAGGTTGAAGCGTTCGTTTACAGTAGCAGTTTTTATATTTAGGTTTCTCTTGCTTCTCGCCTATATAGATAGATGAATTTGGAACTCTAAATCCAACATGGATAGTAGTAGCTCTTTGAAACTTGACAAAATAAAGGAGTTCTCAGTTTTCTCTCTATGGTTTGTTTACTCTTCAAGTAGCCCTAGGCACAGAATGTGGAAAAGCACTTTCATTTAGTGGGGTTGCCAAGCTTCTAAGAAATAACGAGTTTCCGAAATACCAGCAAATATTTTTTCACCCTATCTTGATGATACTTGGTGGTAATGATCACTACACAAATCCCACTTGGCTCACCAAATTTTGTTCTTCTAGGTTGAAGCGTTCGTCTAAAGTAGCAGTTTTTATATTTAGGTTTCACTCTGTTCTCTCATATATAGATAGATGAATATGGAACACTAAATCCAACATGGTTTGTAGTAGCTCTTTGGAACTTGACAAAATAAAGGTTTTCTCAATTTTGTCTCTATGGTTTGTTTCCTCTTCAAGTAGCCCTAGGCACAGGCTATGGAAAAGCACTTTCACGGAACGTGGTTGCCAATTTCTAAGAAATTACAAGTTTCCGAAACACCAGCAAATATTTTTTCACCCAATCTTGATGATACTAGGTGGTAATGATAAATACAAAAATCCCACTTGGCTCACCAAATTTTGTTCTTCTAGGTTGAAGCGTTCGTTTACAGTAGCAGTTTTTATATTTAGGTTTCTCTCTGTTCTCGCCTATATAGATAGATGAATTTGGAACTCTAAATCCAACATGGATAGTAGTAGCTCTTTGAAACTTCACAAAATAAAGGAGTTCTCAGTTTTGTCTCTATGGTTTGTTTCCTCTTAAAGTAGCCCTAGGCACAGACTGTGGAAAAGCACTTTCATTGAGAGTGGTTGCCAAGCTTCTAAGAAATTACAAGTTTCCGAAACACCAGCAAATATTTTTTCACCCAATCTTGATGATACTTGGTGGTAATGATCAGTACACAAATCCCACTTGGCTCACCAAATTTTGTTCTTCTAGGTTCAAACGTTCGTCTACAATAGCAGTTTTTATATTTAGGTTTCCCTCTGTTCTCTCCTGTATAGATAGATGAATTTGGAACTCTAAATCCAACATGGTTTGTAGTAGCTCTTTGAATCTTGACAAAATAAAGGAGTTCTCAGTTTTGTCTCTATGGTTTGTTCCTTCTTCAAGTAGCCCTAGGCCCAGACTGTGGAAAAGCACTTTCATTTAGAGGGGTTGCCAAGCTTCTAAGAAATAACGAGTTTCCGAAATACCAGCAAATATTTTTTCACCCAATCTTGACTATACTTGGGGTAATGATCAGTACACAAATCCCACTTGGCTCACCAAATTTTGTTCTTCTAGGTTGAAGCGTTCGTCTACAGTAGCAGTTTTTATATTTAGGTTTCACTCTGTTCTCTCATGTATAGATAGATGAATTTGGAACTCTAAATTCAACATGGTTTGTAGTAGCTCTTTGAAACTTGACAAAATAAAGGAGTTCTCAATTTTGTTTCTATGGTTTGTTTCCTCTTCATGTAGCCCTAGGCACAGACTGTGGAAAAAGCACTTTCATTGAGAGGGGTATCCAATCTTCTAAGAAATTACAAGTTTTCGAAATACCAGCAAATATTTTTTCACCCAATCTTGATGATACTTGGTGGTAATGATCAGTACACAAATCCCTCTTGGCTCACTAAATTTTGTTCTTCTAGGTTGAAGCGTTCTTCTACAGTAGCAGTTTTTATATTTAGGTTTCCCTCTGTTCTCTCCTCTATAGATAGATGAATTTGGAACTCTAAATCCAACATGGATTGTAGTAGCTCTTTGAAACTTGAAAAAATATAGGAGTTCTCAGTTTGTCTCTCTGGTTTGTGTCGTCTTCAAGTAGAACTAGGCACAGACTGCGGAAAAGCACTTTCATTGAGAGGGGTTGCCAAGCTTCTAAGAAATAACGAGTTTCCGAAATACCAGCAAAAATTTTTTCAACCAATCTTGATGATACTTGGTGGTAATGATCAGTATACAGATCGCACTGGCTCACCAAATTTTGTTCTTCTAGGTTGAAGCGTTCGTCTACAGTAACAGTTTTATATTTAGGTTTCACTCTGTTCTCTCATATATAGATAGATGAATTAGGAACTCTAAATCCAAGAGGGTTTATAGTAGCTCTTTGAAACTTGACAAAATAAAGGAGTTCTCAGTTTTCTCTCTATGGTTTGTTTCCTCTTCAAGTAGCCCTAGGCACAGAATGTGGAAAAGCACTTTCATTTCGAGGGGTTGCCAAGCTTCTAAGAAATACGAGTTTCCGAAATTCCAGCAAATATTTTCTCACCCAAACTTGATGATACTTGGTGGTCATGATCAGAACACAAATCCCACTTGGCTCACCAAATTTTGTTCTTCTAGGTTGAAGCGTTCGTCTACAGTAGCAGTTTTTATATTTAGGTTTCACTCTGTTCTCTCATATATAGATAGATAAATTTGGAACACTAAATCCAACATGGTTTGTAGTAGCTCTTTGGAACTTGACAAAATAAAGGTTTTCTCAATTTTGTCTCTATGGTTTGTTTCCTCTTCAAGTAGCCCTAGGCACAGACTGTGGAAAACCACTTTCACTGAGCGTGGTTGCCAATTTCTAAGAAATTACAAGTTTCCGAAACACCAGCAAATATTTTTTCACCCAATCTTGATGATACTAGGTGGTAATGATCAGTACACAAATCCCACTTGGCTCACCAAATTTGTTCTTCTAGGTTGAAGCGTTCGTTTACAGTAGCAGTTTTTATATTTAGGTTTCTCTCTGTTGTCTCCTATATAGATAGATGAATTTGGAACTCTAAATCCAACATGGACAGTAGTAGCTCTTTGAAACTTGACAAAATAAAGGAGTTCTCAGTTTTCTCTCTATGGTTTGTTTCCTCTTCAAGTAGCCCTAGGCACAGAATGTGGAAAAGCACTTTCATTTAGTGGGGTTGCCAGGCTTCTAAGAAATAACGAGTTTCCGAAATACCAGCAAATATTTTTTCACCCAATCTTGATGATACTTGGTGGTAATGATAAGTACACAAATCCCACTTGGCTCACAAATTTTGTTCTTCTAGGTTGAAGCGTTCGTCTACAGTAGCAGTTTTTATATTTAGGTTTCACTCTGTTCTCTCATATATAGATAGATGAATATGGAACACTAAATCCAACATGGTTTGTAGTAGCTCTTTGGAACTTGACAAAATAAAGGTTTTCTCAATTTTGTCTCTATGGTTTGTTTCCTCTTCAAGTAGCCCTAGGCACAGACTGTGGAAAAGCACTTTCACGGAACGTGGTTGCCAATTTCTAAGAAATTACAAGTTTCCGAAACACCAGCAAATATTTTTTAACCCAATCTTGATGATACTAGGTGGTAATGATCAGTACACAAATCCCACTTGGCTCACCAAATTTTGTTCTTCTAGGTTGAAGCGTTCGTTTACAGTAGCAGCTTTTATATTTAGGTTTCTCTCTGTTCTCGCCTATATAGATAGATGAATTTGGAACTCTAAATCCAACATGGATAGTAGTAGCTCTTTGAAACTTGACAAAATAAAGGAGTTCTCAGTTTTCTCTCTATGGTTTGTTTCCTCTTCAAGTAGCCCAAGGCAGAGACTGTGGAAAAGCACTTTCATTGAGAGTGGTTGCCAAGCTTCTAAGAAATTACAAGTTTCCGAAACACCAGCAAATATTTTTTCACCCAATGTTGATGATACTTGGTGGTAATGATCAGTACACAAATCCCACTTGGCTCACCAAATTTTGTTCTTCTAGGTTGAAACGTTCGTCTACGATAGCAGTTTTTATATTTAGGTTTTCCTCTGTTCTCTCCTGTATAGATAGATAAATTTGGAACTCTAAATCCAACATGGTTTGTAGTAGCTTTTTGAATCTTGACAAAATAAAGGAGTTCTCAGTTTTGTCTCTATGGTTTGTTCCCTCTTCAAGTAGCCCTAGTCACAGACTGTGGAAAAGCACTTTCATTGAGAGGGGTTGCCAAGCTTCTAAGAAATAACGAGTTTCCAAAATACCAGCAAATGTTTTTTCGCCCAATCTTGATGATACTTGGTGGTAATGATCAGTACACAAATCCCACTTGGCTCACAAAATTTTGTTCTTCTAGGTTGAAGCGTTCGTCTACAGTAGCAGTTTTTATATTTAGGTTTCACTCTGTTCTCTCATATATAGATAGATGAATTTGGAACTCTAATCCAACATGGTTTGTAGTAGCTCTTTGAAACTTGACAAAATAAAGGAGTTCTCAATTTTGTTTCTATGGTTTGTTTTCTCTTCATGTAGCCCTAGGCACAGACTGTGGAAAAGCACTTTCATTGAGAGGGGTATCCAAGCTTCTAAGAAATTACAAGTTTTCGAAATACCAGCAATATTTTTTCACCCAATCTTGATGATACTTGGTGGTAATGATCAGTACACAAATCCCTCTTGGCTCACTAAATTTTGTTCTTCTAGGTTGAAGCGTTCTTCTACAGTAGCAGTTTTTATATTTAGGTTTCCCTCTGTTCTCTCCTCTATAGATAGATGAATTTGGAACTCTAAATCCAACATGGATTGTAGTAGCTCTTTGAAACATGAAAAAATAAAGGAGTTCTCAGTTTTGTCTCTATGGTTTGTTTCCTCTTCAAGTAGCCCTAGGCACAGACTGTGGAAAAGCACTTTCATTGAGAGGGGTTGCCAAGCTTCTAAGAAATAACGAGTTTCCGAAATACCAGCAAATATTTTTTAAACCAATCTTGATGATACTTGGTGGTAATGATCAGTATACAGATCCCACTTGGCTCACCAAATTTTGTTCTTCTAGGTTGAAGCGTTCGTCTACAGTAGCAGTTTTTATATTTAGGTTTCACTCTGTTCTCTCATATATAGATAGATGAATTAGGAACTCTAAATCCAACATGGTTTGTAGTAGCTCTTTGAAACTTGACAAATAAAGCAGTTCTCAGTTTTGTCCTTATGGTTTGATTCCTCTTCAAGTAGCCCTAGGCACAGACTGTGGAAAAGCACTTTCATTGAGAGGGTTGCCAAGCTGCTAAGATATTACGAATTTCCGAAATACCAGCAAATATTTTTTCACCCAATCTTGATGATACTTGGTGGTAAGGATCAGTACAGAAATCCCACTTGGCTCACCAAATTTTGTTCTTCTAGGTTGAAGCGTTCGTCTACAGTAGCAGTTTTTATATTTAGGTTTCCCTCTGTTCTCTCATATATAGATAGATGAATTTGGAACTCTAAATCTAACATGGTTTGTAGTAGCTCTTTGAAACTTGACAAAATAAAGGAGTTCTCAGTTTTGTCTCAATGGTTTGTTTCCTCCTCAAGTAGCCCTAGGCGCAGACTGTGGAAAAGCACTTTCATTGAGAGTGGTTGCCAAGCTTCTATGAAATTATAAGTTTCCGAAATACCAGCAAATATTTTTTCACCCAATCTTGATGATACTTGGTGGTAATGATCAGTACACAAATCCCACTTGGCTCACCAAATTTTGTTCTTCTAGTTTGAAGCTTTCGTCTACAGTATCAGTTTTTATATTTAGGTTTCCTCTGTTCTCTCCTATATAGATAGATGAATTTGGAACTCTAAATCCAACATGGTTTGTAGTAGCTCTTTGAAACTTCACAAAATAAAGGAGTTCTGAGTTTTGTCTCTGTGGTTTGTTTCCTCTTCAAGTAGCCCTAGGCACAGACTGTGGAAAAGCACTTTCATTGAGAGGGTTGCCAAGCTTTTCAGAAATGACGAGTTTCCGAAATACCAGCAAATATTTTTTCACCCAATCTTGATGATAATTGGGGGTAATGATCAGTACACAAATCCCACTTGGCTCACCATATTTTGTTCTTCTAGGTTGAAGCGTTCGTCTACAGTAGAAGTTTTTATATTTAGGTTTCCCTCTGTTCTCTCCTATATAGCTAGATGAATTTGGAACTCTAAATCCAGCATGGTTTGTAGTAGCTCTTTGAAACTTCACAAAATAAAGGAATTCTGAGTTTTATCTCTGTGGTTTGTTTCCTCTTCAAGTAGCCCTAGGCACAGACTGTGGAAAACCACTTTCATTGAGAGGGGTTGCCACGCTTCTAAGAAATAACGAGTTTCCGAAATACCAGCAAATATTTTTTCACCCCAATCTCGATGATACTTGGTGGTAATGATCAGTACACAAATCCCACTTGGCTCACCAAATTTTGTTCTTCTACGTTGAAGCGTTCGTCTACAGTAGCAGTTTTTATATTTAGGTTTCCCTCTGTTCTCTCCTTTATAGATAGAAGAATTTGGAACTCTAAATCCAACATGGTTTGTAGTAGCTCTTTGAAACTTGACAAAATAAAGGAGTTCTCAGTTTTGTCTCAATGGTTTGTTTCCTCCTCAAGTAGCACTAGGCGAAGACTATGGAAAAGCACTTTCATTGAGAGTGGTTGCCAAGCTTCTATGAAATTACAAGTTTCCGAAATACCAGCAAATATTTTTTCACCAAATATTGATGATACTTGGTGGTAATGATCAGTACACAAATCCCACTTGGCTCACCAAATTTTGTTCTTCTAGTTTGAAGCTTTCGTCTACAGTATCAGTTTTTATATTTAGGTTTCCCTCTGTTCTCTCCTATATAGATATGAATTTGGAACTCTAAATCCAACATGGTTTGTAGTAGCTCTTTGAAACTTCACAAAATAAAGGAGTTCTCAGTTTTGTTTCTATGGTTTGTTTCCTCTTCAATAAGCCCTAGGCACAGACTGTGGAAAAGCACTTTCATTGAGAGGGGTTGCCAAGCTTCTAAGAAATAACGAGTTTCCGAAATACCAGCAAATATTTTTTCACCCAATCTTGATGATACTTGTTGCTAATTATCAGTACCCAAAACCCACTTGGCTCACCAAATTTTGTTCTTCTAAGTTGAAGCGTTCGTCTACAGTAGCAGTTTGTATATTTAGGTTTCTCTCTGTTCTCTCCTATATAGATAGATGAATTTGGAATTCTAATTCCAACATGGATTGTAGTAGCTCTTTGAAACTTGACAAAATAAAGGAGTTCTCAGTTTTGTCTCTATGGTTTGTTTTGTCTTCAAGAAGCCCAAGGCACAGACTGTGGAAGTACTTTCATTGAGATGGGTTGCCAAGCTTCTAAGAAAAAACGAGTTTCCGAAATACCAGCAAATATTTTTTCACCCAATCTTGATGATCCTTGGTGGTAATGATCAGTACACAGATCCCACTTAGCTCACCAAATTTTGCTCTTCTAGGTTGAAGCGTTCGTCTACAGTAGCAGTTTTTATATTTAGGTTTCCCTCTGTTCTCTCCTTTATAGATAGATGAATTTGGAACTCTAAATCCAACATGGTTTGTAGTAGCTCTTTGAAACTTGACAAAATAAAGGAGTTCTCAGTTTTGTCTCAATGGTTTGTTTCCTCCATAAGTAGCCCTAGGCGAAGACTGTGGAAAAGCACTTTCATTGAGAGTGGTTGCCAAGCTTCTATGAAATTACAAGTTTCCGAAATACCAGCAAATATTTTTTCACCCAATCTTGATGATACTTGGTGGTAATGATCAGTACACAGATCCCACTTGGCTAACCAAATTTTGTTCTTCTAGTTTGAAGCTTTCGTCTACAGTATCAGTTTTTATATTTAGGTTTCCCTCTGTTCTCTCCTATATAGATAGATGAATTTGGAACTCTAAATCCAACATGGTTTGTAGTAGCTCTTTGAAACTTCACAAAATAAAGGAGTTCTGAGTTTTGTCTCTGTGGTTTGTTTCCTCATCAAGTAGCCCTAGGCACAGACTGTGGAAAAGCACTTTCATTGAGAGGGGTTGCAAAGCTTCTAAGAAATGACGAGTTTCCGAAATACCAGCAAATATTTTTCACCCAATCTTGATGATAATTGGGGGTAATGATCAGTACACAAATCTCACTTGGCTCACCAAATTTTGTTCTTCTAGGTTGAAGCGTTCGTCTACAGTAGCAGTTTTTATACTTAGGTTTCCCTCTGTTCTCTCCTATATAGATAGATGAATTTGGAACTCTAAATCCAACATGGTTTGTAGTAGCTCTTTGAAACTTCACAAAATAAAGGAGTTCTCAGTTTTGTCTCTATGGTTTGTTCCCTCTTCAAGTAGCAATAGGCACAGACTGTGGAAAAGCACTTTCATTGAGAGGGGTTGCCAAGCTTCTAAGAATTAACGAGTTTCCGAAATACCAGCAAATATTTTTTCACCCAATCTTGATGATACTTTTTGCTAATGATCAGTACACAAATCCCACTTGGCTCACCAAATTTTGTTCTTCTAAGTTGAAGCGTTCGTCTACAGTAGCAGTTTTTATATTTAGGTTTCTCTCTGTTCTCTCCTATATAGATAGATGAATTTGGAATTCTAATTCCAACATGGATTGTAGAAGCTCTTTGAAACTTGACAAAATAAAGGAGTTCTCAGTTTTGTCTCTATGGTTTGTTTTGTCTTCAAGTAGCCCAAGGCACAGACTGTGGAAGCACTTTCATTGAGATGGGTTGCCAAGCTTCTAAGAAAAAACGAGTTTCCGAAATACCAGCAAATATTTTTTCACCCAATCTTGATGATCCTTGGTGGTAATGATCAGTACACAGATCCCACTTAGCTCACCAAATTTTGCTCTTCTAGGTTGAAGCGTTCGTCTACAGTAGCAGTTTTTATATTTAGGTTTCCCTCTGTTCTCTCCTTTATAGATAGATGAATTTGGAACTCTAAATCCAACATGGTTTGTAGTAGCTCTTTGATACTTGACAAAATAAAGGAGTTCTCAGTTTTGTCTCAATGGTTTGTTTCCTCCTCAAGTAGCCCTAGGCGAAGACTGTGGAAAAGCACTTTCATTGAGAGTGGTTGCCAAGCTTCTATGAAATTACAAGTTTCCGAAATACCAGCAAATATTTTTCACCCAATCTTGATGATACTTGGTGGTAATGATCAGTACACAGATCCCACTTGGCTCACCAAATTTTGTTCTTCTAGTTTGAAGCTTTCGTCTACAGTATCAGTTTTATATTTAGGTTTCCCTCTGTTCTCTCCTATATAGATAGATGAATTTGGAACTCTAAATCCAACATGGTTTGTAGTAGCTCTTTGAAACTTCACAAAATAAAGGAGTTCTGAGTTTTGTCTCTGTGGATTGTTTCCTCATCAAGTAGCCCTAGGCACAGACTGTGGAAAAGCACTTTCATTGAGAGGGGTTGCAAAGCTTCTAAGAAATGACGAGTTTCCGAAATACCAGCAAATATTTTTCACCCAATCTTGATGATAATTGGGGGTAATGATCAGTACACAAATCTCACTTGGCTCACCAAATTTTGTTCTTCTAGGTTGAAGCGTTCGTCTACAGTAGCAGTTTTTATACTTAGGTTTCCCTCTGTTCTCTCCTATATAGATAGATGAATTTGGAACTCTAAATCCAACATGGTTTGTAGTAGCTCTTTGAAACTTCACAAAATAAAGGAGTTCTCAGTTTTGTCTCTATGGTTTGTTCCCTCTTCAAGTAGCAATAGGCACAGACTGTGGAAAAGCACTTTCATTGAGAGGGGTTGCCAAGCTTCTAAGAATTAACGAGTTCCGAAATACCAGCAAATATTTTTTCACCCAATCTTGATGATACTTTTTGCTAATGATCAGTACACAAATCCCACTTGGCTCACCAAATTTTGTTCTTCTAAGTTGAAGCGTTCGTCTACAGTAGCAGTTTTTATATTTAGGTTTCTCTCTGTTCTCTCCTATATAGATAGATGAATTTGGAATTCTAATTCCAACATGGATTGTAGAAGCTCTTTGAAACTTGACAAAATAAAGGAGTTCTCAGTTTTGTCTCTATGGTTTGTTTTGTCTTCAAGTAGCCCAAGGCACAGACTGTGGAAGCACTTTCATTGAGATGGGTTGCCAAGCTTCTAAGAAATAACGAGTTTCCGAAATACCAGCAAATATTTTTTCACCCAATCTTGATGATACTTGGTGGTAATGATCAGTACACAGATCCCACTTAGCTCACCAAATTTTGTTCTTCTAGGTTGAAGGGTTCGTCTACAGTAGCAGTTTTTATATTTAGGTTTCCCTCTGTTCTCTCCTATAGATAGATGAATTTGGAACTCTAAATCCAACATGGTTTGTAGTAGCTCTTTGAAACTTCACAAAATAAAGGAGTTCTCAGTTTTCTCTGTATGGTTTGTTTCCTCTTCTTGTAGCCCTAGGCACAGACTGTGGAAAAGCACTTTCATTGAGAGTGGTTGCCAAGCTTCTAAGAAATTACAAGTTTCCGAAACACCAGCAAATATTTTTTCACCCAATCTTGATGATACTTGGTGGTAATGATCAGTACACAAATCCCACTTGGCTCACCAAATTTTGTTCTTCTAGGTTGAAACGTTCGTCTACAATAGCAGTTTTTATATTTAGGTTTCCCTCTGTTCTCTCCTGTATAGATAGATGAATTTGGAACTCTAAATCCAACATGGTTTGTAGTAGCTCTTTGAATCTTGACAAAATAAAGGAGTTCTCAGTTTTGTCTCTATGGTTTGTTCCCTCTTCAAGTAGCCCTAGGCACAGACTGTGGAAAAGCACTTTCATTGAGAGGGGTTGCCAAGCTTCTAAGAAATAACGAGTTTCCGAAATACCAGCAAAATTTTTTTCACCCATCTTGACTATACTTGGGGTAATGATCAGTACACAAATCCCACTTGGCTCACCAAATTTTGTTCTTCTAGGTTGAAGCGTTCGTCTACAGTAGCAGTTTTTATATTTAGGTTTCAC